>NC_053497.1:65429554-65729554 GCF_905171775.1 Rana temporaria
GCCGTCGTATCTTGGTTTGAGGATTCCAAATCAAGATATGACGCGGTGCATTCGAAAATACGCCGACATATCGGTAGATACGCCGGCGTATTTCTGCTGTGAATCTTGCCTCTTGTTTTTACATGCACATAGTGATCCTCTGTCGTAGGGGATCATAGCAAGCTGGTAAGAAATAATTTCTGCTGATTGGTGGAGGATTCATCACGTTTTTGGACACGATGGCTACCAATTTATGGACTTCTTGCACTGAGCACTGGTGTTCATTATTTTGTGTTCCCTAATATCAATTATTAACATTGGTTTTTAGGGAATTTTTTTGTATTTATTGGTCATTATCATTTTATTCTCAATTGCTTTATTTTTCACGATATCAATTGCGTTTGAATTAAGGCAATCGTTTATTGTTCATTACTAGCCTGGTTTGGGGTGTGTGTATATAAAATATTGGTGTGTGTTTTTTATTTATTTTTTCTCACAAATTTAGTATTTATATCTAGGGCCGAAACAACTAATCGATTTTATGAAATTTATCGATTACAATTTTCATAATCGATCAATCGGCCAGTAACATAATGGGGTTAAAAAAAATAAAATTGGCCCTTTTATAGAACAAAAAACAAATCGCTACTGTAAATATTACTTTCACTGTCCCACAGTAAAAAAACGATCCCCTTACAGTAGTGATTATTTGCTCTTTTTGTACTTTTTGTTTTTTTAAACCCCATTAAGTTACTAAACATTTCAGGCCTGGGTTCACACCTCAGTTTTTTGGTGCTTTTTGCAGAAACGCACTACAGTTCATTTACATGTTTTCCTATGGGACACGTTCACATCCATGATTTTTTTTTCAGCTGCGTATTTGAAAAGGGCAAGGACTTTTTTAACCGCGTCCATACCGCGCCATAGGGAAATTAAGTAACCCCTCGCCGATCCGGGTGGACGTCATATGACGTCCTGTGTTCCCGGCGATCTAGGGTGCGCGCGGGCACCCGCGATTGCCGGTAATCACGGCAGGAGTGTGGATCTGTGTGTGTAAACACACAGATCCACCTCCTGTCAGCAGTGAGGAGACCAATGTGTGTTCCCAGTACAGAGGAACACACATCGGTCTCCTCCCCTTGAGAGTCCCCCTCCCCCCCACAGTTGGAACACACCTTAGGGAACATATTAACCCCTTCAGTGCCCCTAGTGGTTAACCCCTTCAGCGCCCCTAATGGTTAACCCCTTCCATGCCAGTCACATTTACACAGTAATCGATGCATATTTATAGTATTAATCGCTGTATAAATGTGAATGGTCCCAAAAACGTGTCAAAAGTGTCCGATGTGTTCGCCGCAATGTCACGGTCACAGTAAAAAATCGCAAATCGCCGCCAATACTAGTAAAAAAATTAATAAAATAAAAATGCCATAAATCTATCACCTATTTTGTAGACGCTATAACTTTTGCGTAAACCAATCAATATACGATTATTGCGTTTTTTTTTTTTTTGTTTTTTTTTTTTTACCAAAAATATGTAGAAGAATACCTATCGGCCTAAACCTGAAGGTCCGGAAGCTGGCGGAAAGCTGAGTACCAATCTAAATTTTGATCGATCAAAACAATTTAAGATTAATCGAGGAATTGATGGTTAATTTCCACAGCCCTAAAATATATATATATATATAATATATATATATATATATATATATATATATATATATATATATATATATATATATATATATATATATATATATATATATATAATATATATTACATCTTATTTTTTTTGCCTCAATTTCAGGGAATGCCTGTGTAAACTTGAGGTCTATGGACCTCAACTCGCATCAAAGTTGGAACAAAGTAGTACAGGGACTACTTTGAAGTCGCACAGATATGAATGATACTCATTGGAAATCATGGGGTATGACTTGTTGTGCGACTTTGCAGTCCCAAGTCACAGGACAAGTCGCACTAGTGTGAAAGGGGTCTTGGACACACACTCGCCTTGGGGTTACTGTAGCAGTCCTGGCATTCAAACTTCAAAGACGTAAATTTCTGTTGTCCTATTTGCATATTTAGCTTTGTACTTTTTTGAACTCTCTTTGAATGACTGTTGTCTTGAAAAAAGGCACTTAATATTCATTGATCAATTCTTCTTCTTTTTGACAGATCACCAACAAAACCAGCAACATTCACTTTGAAGGTAAGATTATTCATGTATGGAAATCTGTATGAATTACTCTTCTTCATCCCATTAAAAAGCACAAATGCCCACTTTGACGATCAGAAAAAAAAAAGACTGAATATTGGGGTGCTTGTATTGGAACTTGTGCGCTTAAACCATTGCAAACCTTCACTTGGAGGTATTGTGTCCCTGACAATAATGGGGGACTGGCGAAGATTTTCCAAACAGGTTAGTTCTTAATCTCTTATATGAGAGTACAACTTGTTGACCTAGATGGACCTACAGACCTCTTGTTTACAAATTGAGGCATTTCTCTATCCCACCACCTCTACCTTCTTTTATAATTTCCTCTGTGTGCTACGTTGTCTTCGATTTTTTTTTTTTAACATGCTTGAACCCAGCGTATCTGGCATTGTCCTGCTGTAAGCCACTGCACGCTGGGTCCCAGGCCAGTCTATCTCTGACATTGAGATTCTTCAGCCAATGCATGGCAGTCTATGCGTCCTGGGATATAATTAATTGATAAATACAGAGCTGCCTTCAGAAGTTTATCCTAAAATAAATATTTAGTGTGTGTGTGTGTGTGTGTATATATGTGTGTGTGTGTGTGTGTGTGTGTGTATGTGTATATGTGTGTGTATATATATATATATATATATATATATATATATATATATATATATATATATATATATATATATATATATATATATATATATATATATATATATATATATATATATAATTTTTTATTGTTTTAACCATTGGTCTCAATTTCTGATGCAATTTTTAATGTATTAGTCAATCTTGTAGTACTAAACCTTCAGGCCCCTTTCACATTGAGGAGTTTTTCAGGCGGTACAGCGCTAAAAATAGCGCTGCTATCCCGCCTGAAAAACTCCTTCACTGCAGACTCAATGTGGAATCCCGAGGGCTTTCACACTGGGGCGATATCCTGGCGGGAGACAAAAAAATCTCCTGTCGGCAGCATCTTTGGAGCGGTGAGAGGAGCGGCATGTATACCGCTTCTTCCCATTGAAAACAATGGGAAACCGCGGCAATAACCCTTTATCGGCCGCTAGCGGGGGTTAATACCGCACCGCTAGCGGCTGATTCCCGTGGCAATCCCTGGCGGTATAGCGCCGCTATTTTCTTTATCGTTACATCACGGGACACAGAGCGGCATTCATTACTATATGGGTTATATGGAGTACCTTCAGGTGTAGACACTGGCAATCTTCAAACAGGAAATGCCCCTCCCTATATAACCCCCTCCCATAGGAGGAGTACCTCAGTTTTTACGCCAGTGTCTTAGGTGTTAGTCATGGTTTAGCTTGCCTCCGCATCCTTGGGATTAGGTGAGCTACCGGTTCTGTCCAAAAAAGCCTGCGCGCTAAAGTGGTCAGTAACCGGACCCCCAAACCCTTGGGGTATAGCCCATAATGCTTTCTTTTTAAGAGAGCTGGACCCTGGGCCCAGAACTTAGAAAACCTTTGGGGCGCCTAATGTTTTCTGTTTGCCAGGGTGCTGTATGGGCCCAGGACAGTGGATCCTTCATGGAAGAAGAAGGTTCCCAGGGCCTGAAGGTCTAGACATCCCCACGGAGATGGGGGAAGATTGGACCTCTTGCTTGGCAAAGTCCTGCGGCATGGAGCAGGTAAGTAAGGGGAAAAACCTGCGGGGCTTGGCTCTTAGCAAGTTTTTTCTGGGAGGTCACAGGGGACATGCCTAAGGTTATGCATTGCATCTGGCAAACCAGTCACATATCATGAAGATAGGATGGCTCTATATGTTATATTTCCCCATAAAAAGTGACCTCCCTGGTAGTGTTGGAAAAGCTGTGAGTGGGGCCTTTTATGTACAAGTGTATGTGTGTGTCAGAGAGCTATGCTTACCTGCAAGCCTCCAGGCGATGCTCTATCCAGTCCTCTCCCTCATGCCTGCAAGGCAGGCAAAACGCTGACCTCCTCGTGTGTTCCAGGCCTGCGGCTGCAGGAACAGAGAGGCCCTTCCTCCCAACCCCCCCCCCCCCCCCCCCCGTCGGCGGGCGCGCGCGCGGTGCGCGTGCACGTGTTATAGACGCATTTGGCGCCGTTTTAGCTGGGGGGGAAGGGCGGGTCAGTGGTTTAAAGGAAGGGGCGGCCCTTCCTTAGATGCCACAGCTCATTCATTTCTCTGGCTTAAGGGAGGAAGGACTGGAGTGAAGCACGGGGCGCTGAGGACACACAGTGGCCAGAAAGAATACTACAGTCTTCAGAAGATTGTGGTTTAGCCTAGGAATAGGCTGGTTTTCTTTTCCATCTCATAGTCTTTTCTTTGGCAATACTACTCAGGGGGATAGAATGTTTTTTCTTGCCTAGATTGAAAAAAAAAAAAAAAAGAAGAAAAGTTTTTCTTTGAAAAAAAAAAAAAGAAAAAAAAAAAAAAAAAAAAAAGTGTCATCTAGGGTAGAGGAAACATTTTTTATTCCCCAAACAGGTGTTTGGGCATTTAACTATTATAAGTCCCAGGTACCAATAAGTAGCAGGTGTACCTCGGTATTGTACCATGGCATCAAGATCAGAGGGTACAAAAGGTGGGGATTCCCCCGCAGAATCTGAGGTCTCGGATAGAGCTATGCCGCTGCTTTCCCCACAGGGAGCCTTTGGGCCATCGGGGTCTGGGGCTAGAGCTGACGCGAGTCAACCCAACCCTAAGGTGGTCACGGAGGAGGTGTTACTCGCCTCTTTAAATGAGATGCGGAGAAGCATGGGAGAAATGATAGCCGCAGCCATGCGGGGTAGTAAGCGGAATAGATCTCCGTCACCCGTGCGCGGACCCTCGGAAGAGGAGGTCCTTTCCTCTGGGGAATTGGACCTCTTGGACAGAGACCAAGTAGGTTCAGGGATCGAAGATCCGGATACAGAGGAGTCTGGGGCAGTCTCCCTGAGGGAGAGCTGGTGGATTCAGGGCTTGACGGACTTGGTCCATAAGGCATTCAACCTGCCTGTACCAGATCTCCAGGTATCGACGGTTTCAGCTTTGGGCTCACTGAGGGCGCCTCAAAGCAGTGCTGTGTTTCCGATCCATCCTCTATTGGAGGAAGTCTTGTTCCAAGAGTGGAACAAACCAGACAAGGTTTTCTTTCCACCTAAGAAATTTTCTGTCTTATATCCTATGGAAGAAAAGTTTTCCAAGAGATGGGCTTCTCCTGCAGTAGACGCAGCCATCTCATGTGTTAACAAATCGTTAACATGTCCTGTAGAAAACGTACAGGTTTTCAAAGATCCAGTTGATAGACGCTTGGAAGCCCTACTTAAGAACTCCTTCACTTCTGCAGGGGCAGTAGTACAGCCAGCCGTGGCTGCGATTGGAGTCGCTCAAGCTTTATCGGATCAATTTAAGCAAATGCTTGAACTTATTCCTGCCGAGCAGGCAGAAGAATTTTCGGATGTCCCTAAGGCCATATGTTTTACGGTAGACGCAATCAAGGATTCTATCCAACAAGCGTCACGTTTATCATTATCCCTTATCCATATGAGAAGACTCTTATGGTTAAAAAGCTGGGAGGCTGAGCCCCCATGCAAGAAGCTCCTGGCAGGGTTTCCCTTCCATGGAGGACGGCTCTTCGGAGAGGACTTGGATAAATACATTCAGACCATTTCAAGCGGCAAGAGTACTCTCTTGCCAACTAAGAAGAGGGTTCAGGGACCTGCGTTTAAACGACAGTCCTCCCCTGGGCAGGGGCCCTCTAATGCCAAGCAGTATCGACGGCCTCCTGCAAGAACAAACTTCGGCTTCAACAGCAGATCACAAGGACAGGCTGTTAGGGGCAAGAGGCAGTGGTTTCGCAAGCCAGCAAAACCAGCCCCCAAGTCTACCTCATGAAGGGGCGCCCCCACCCACGAAGGTGGGGGGAAGGCTGCGACTCTTTTCGGAGATTTGGGAAGCCAGCATTCCCGACGAGTGGGTACGGTCTTCCGTGGCCACAGGCTACAAGCTAGAATTCCTAAGGTTTCCTCCTCCTCATTTCCAGGAGTCGAGGATTCCAAACGATCTGGAGAAAGGAGCCGCATTAAGGTCGGCTCTAGATCATCTACTTTCCCAGGAAGTAATAGTAGAGGTACCAGTCCTGGAACAGGGGCTGGGTTTCTACTCCAACCTATTCATCATCCTAAAGCCCAATGGAGATGTCAGGCCAATTTTGGACCTAAAGATGGTAAATGCATACTTAAAAGTCCGCTCATTTCGGATGGAATCCGTGCGGTCAGCAGCTGCCACACTCCAAAAAGACGACTTCATGGCGTCCATAGACATAAAGGATGCCTACCTTCATGTTCCAATTTATCAGCCACATCAAAGATATCTACGCTTTATGGTGGCTTCGCGTCATTTCCAATTCGTGGCGCTTCCCTTCGGGTTGGCTACGGCCCCCCGGGTGTTCACGAAGGTTCTAGCTCCAATCCTAGCCAAGCTAAGGATCCAAGGGGTCACGATCCTAGCATACCTGGACGACCTCCTAGTCATAGACCACTCGTCTCCCGGCTTGGAACGAGCAGTGGCCCTCACGGTCCAATACCTCGAGAGGTTCGGCTGGGTCCTAAATCGAGAAAAGTCAGCATTCCAGCCCACAAGGCAGTTGGAATATCTCGGCATGAGATTAGACACGGAACAACAAGGGGTGTTCCTACCTCTGAGGAAGGTCAAAGCCATCAAGGAATTAATCCTACTGGTTCTAAGCAAGAAAGAACCGACTATTCGCCTATGTATGAGATTACTAGGCAAGATGGTGGTTACTTTCGAGGCGGTGCCATACGCCCAGAGCCACACTCGCATCCTGCAGGCAGCCATCCTGTCAGCATGGAGCAGAAGGCCACAGGCCTTGGATATCCCGTTGCCTCTCTCATCAAGAGTCCGGCAAAGTCTGTGTTGGTGGTTAGACCCTCAGAATCTACTGAAGGGAAAATCTTTCAGCCCAGTGGCTTGGAAGATAGTGACCACAGACGCCAGCCTGACGGGCTGGGGAGCGATTGTGGATGGTTCCACTCGCCAAGGTATTTGGGCAAAGCCAGAGAAGCTTTTACCCATCAACATCTTGGAGCTCAGAGCTGTTCGACTAGCCCTCAGGGCTTGGACGTCGAAATTACAGGGGCTCCCGGTGAGAATTCAATCAGACAATGCCACGGCAGTGGCATACATAAATCACCAAGGGGGGACCAGGAGTCAGGCCGCTCAGAGAGAAGTGAGCTTGATTCTCCTATGGGCAGAGGCTCATGTGCCCTGCATATCGGCAATATTCATTCCCGGAGTGGACAACTTTCAGGCGGACTTCTTAAGCCGCCAGACTCTATGGCCGGGGGAATGGTCTCTGCATCCACAAGTCTTTCAAGCACTCTGCCAAAGATGGGGAGTGCCGGACGTGGATATCATGGCATCGAGACTCAACAAGAAGCTAGACAGGTTCATGTCCCGCTCAAGGGATCCGATGGCCTGCGGAACCGATGCTCTGGTTTGCCCTTGGCATCAGTTCAAGCTTCTTTATGCGTTTCCCCCGCTCCAGTTACTACCCCGCCTGCTGCGCAGGATCCGGGTGGAGCACATACCAGTTATCCTGGTAGCTCCAGCATGGCCCAGAAGGGCTTGGTACTCACTAATCCTAAGGATGGTAGTGGGAAACCCTTGGACTCTGCCTCTAAGGCCAGACCTGCTATCGCAAGGTCCGATCCTCCACCCTGCCTCACGGCATCTAAATTTGACGGCCTGGAAGCTGAATCCTTGATTCTCAGGGGTAGAGGTCTGTCTCAGAAAGTAATCTCTACCCTAATCAGAGCCAGGAAACCGGTCTCTAGGGTGATTTATCACAGGGTCTGGAAGGCCTATATAGGCTGGTGCGAGTCCAAGCTATGGCTTCCTCGCAAGTTCACCATAGATAGAGTTTTAAGTTTTCTCCAGCTAGGAGTGGATAAAGGATTGGCATTAAGCACAATCAAAGGACAGATTTCTGCCCTATCAGTGTGGTTTCAGCGGCCGCTGGCCACCCACTCGCTGGTTAAGACCTTCCTTCAAGGGGTCTTACGTATTAAACCTCCAGTTAAATCCCCGCTTTGTCCGTGGGATTTAAATCTTGTTCTGTCGAGTTTACAGAAACAACCGTTTGAGCCGTTGGCTGAAGTTCCTTTGGTTCTACTGACAAGGAAGTTGGTGTTTTTGGTTGCCATAGTTTCCGCAAGAAGAGTTTCGGAACTGGCAGCCTTATCCTGTAAGGAACCATATCTTATATTTCATAAGGACAAGGTCGTTCTCCGCCCTCATCCTTCCTTCTTACCGAAGGTCATATCCAGTTTTCATTTGAACCAGGATTTGGTATTACCATCCTTCTTCCCTAAACCTACTTCCAGAAAGGAAGGGTTGCTGCATACCTTGGATATTGTCAGGGCCATGAAGGCCTATCTTAAAGCTACAGAGAAGATCCGGAAAACAGATGTGCTGTTTATTCTACCGGATGGGCCCAAGAAGGGGCAGGCAGCTGCAAAGTCCACCATTTCTAGGTGGATTAAGCAATTGATCACTCAGGCCTACGGCTTGAAAGGGTTGCCTCCTCCAGTATCATTAAGGGCTCATTCTACTAGAGCCATGGGCGCCTCCTGGGCAGCACACCACCAGATCTCTATGGCTCAAGTTTGCAAGGCGGCAACCTGGTCTTCTGTCCACACATTTACAAAATTCTACAAGTTGGACGTAAGAAGGAATACTGATACTGCCTTCGGGCAGGCAGTGCTGCAGGCTGCAGTTTGAGACCCTCGGATTCCGGGGGCTCCTCTTTTTTTTGAGTTAAATTTAAAATTTAAGATTATTTTTCTCAAATAAGTTGGATTTATTATGATTTGAGTATATCTCTAAATTAAATCCTTTTGTCTTGGAGATGTTCTCCCTCCCCTCATTGTAAGCATTGCTTTGGGACATCCCATATAGTAATGAATGCCGCTCTGTGTCCCGTGATGTAACGATAAAGAAAAAGAGATTTTTAATACAGCTTACCTGTAAAATCTTTTTCTTGGAGTACATCACGGGACACAGAGCTCCCACCCCTCTTTTGAGGACCATTTTGGGAGGCATACTGCTTGCTACAAAACTGAGGTACTCCTCCTATGGGAGGGGGTTATATAGGGAGGGGCATTTCCTGTTTGAAGATTGCCAGTGTCTACACCTGAAGGTACTCCATATAACCCATATAGTAATGAATGCCGCTCTGTGTCCCGTGATGTACTCCAAGAAAAAGATTTTACAGGTAAGCTGTATTAAAAATCTCTTTTTTAGCCGCGTTATACCGCCACTGCGGCTCCTGCCCCAGTCTGAAAGGGGGCTTAGAGTTGTTTATTTCCTCCCTCCCTTTTTTTTTTTTTAAATGGAAATGATGTAGGATAATGGCAAAAAACGAATGTTTCATTTGAATCATAATGGAAAGTACATCCCACTATAACCAGCTGCAGTTGTGTGACATCTGTGTATCCTTTGTCTCCCTATAAATTAGCCTTCCAGGTATAGAAGCATGAAATGCTGCTTTAATATAACCACCGGCACATTCATTTGTCTGGCCTTGCTGTACTCCTCTTTTATGTGTGTTTTTATAGCCTCCCACTGATAGATGTGCTGGATATAGTCGCACACCCACCTGACTTCCTCCTGTCTGGAGATGGTACTCCGCTGCTGTTGGCACTGCCGTACCGAATGACTCTCTCCTGGATATTGGACACGGCTGTGTTCTGTACTTAGGGGTGTGCATTAGAAGGGTTGGCTTCACCACTTTTGGCAGTAAGCCAGAAAGATTTACAGTGATTGTTTTGGAAGATTGTTGTCACTAAGGATCCATGCACACTGAAGCTCATTAAGACCCCATTCACACCTGAGCGTGTTGTCGCTTGCCCAACGCCTGAAGCTCAAACTAGTTCTGGACCCTTTTTGTCGCTCGATTTCGTCAGATTTGGCCATTTTTTGAGCCTTTTGTTTTTCCATAGAAATAAATGGCAACGCTCCATTCGAGCATCTTGGCGCATCTTTGCGCTCCTATGAGGGTTTCTACGCGTGTTTTGCTGCTTTTATCTGCTCAAGTGAAATAGATCTACATAAAGGAAATTACATAAAAGGCACAGATCTCCATATTTATTTAGCAGACATGAAGGAAAACATGGTAGAGGAAGTGATGGATGGGGCATTATCTATATTAGATCCGGAGATCTTTATCTGAATGGTAAAGCAGCACACCTGCCTCTACGATTCCATAGATCCATGCTACAAGCTTCGAGCGAGCAAGAGGAGGGCATGGAACCAGAAGTGTTCACAAACTGGGCAGACATAAGAAATGGCCATGTGAAGGATAATAAAGGTAAGTTAAACCCCTGCAAACTGAACTAACCACCAAACTGACCATAGGGAGATGGTAGGATGATTGTTATTTAGTTATCTAAACACATGTACTGATGTAAGGGAGCACTCAGCTGGGGAAACTGCTGCAAACACACACATAAGGAAGCACTCCGCTGGGAACACGGATGTAGGGAGCACTCCGCTGGGAACACGGATGTAGGGAGCACTCCGCTGGGAACACGGATGTAGGGAGCACTCCGCTGGGAACACGGATGTAGGGAGCACTCCGCTGGGAACACGGATGTAGGGAGCACTCCGCTGGGAACACGGATGTAGGGAGCACTCCGCTGGGAACACGGATGTAGGGAGCACTCCGCTGGGAACACTTGTATAAGGCAGCACTCCGCTGGGGAAACTGATGAAAGGTCACTGTACATGACCCAAAATTGGCCTCTCTTCTCTATCGGCAATTACTGGGTGGATCCAGTATCTGCGTGCCCTCTTCTTCCTCCTCTGTCTTTCATGCAGAAAAATATGACGTAACAGTGGGTGCTGCCACACAATGCTCCATCTCATCGTCGCCCATCTTTGTATAACAAGATACACCACACCACACCACACAGCCAGGAACAGGAAGAACAATGATGAACCGCAAAAAGAAAATTCAGCCAGGAAGCAGATGAAAACGATTGGCTTTTAAGAAAAACTACGGAAACCGCTGCATCAAAACAT
The DNA here is from genome assembly GCF_905171775.1 of Rana temporaria. Classification (NCBI taxonomy): domain Eukaryota; kingdom Metazoa; phylum Chordata; class Amphibia; order Anura; family Ranidae; genus Rana; species Rana temporaria. The sequence continues at coordinate 65,440,800 of NC_053497.1, forward strand.
GCAAAATTGCTATGCTCAGGTGTGAATGTGGCCTAATGGCCGTTTTTGGGAGTTTGGGGCGTTTTTTTTTTTTTTTTTTTTTTTTTTTTAAACAGCCCATAAACTCCCCTCTGTTATTCTATGTTTTGTTTTTGGACATTCATCAGCAGTGGAGTTTATGGGCTGTTTTATGAAAGCCCTAAAATTGCATTCAGGAGCTGTTAAACACTCAAAATCATGGCTCACCCGTGTTAAACGTTTTTGATCCATTGAGAAAAATATGATTTTAATGTCCAGTGTACATGGAGCCTTAAAGAGGAGGTTCACCCAAAAATCCACTTTTTGACATTGGCTCCAGCATACTGCTAACATTTGCAGTGTTTTTTTTGTTTTTTTTGTACTTATCGTTATATGAGCCCTTGTTATCCGGCTCCGAGCGGGGAATCCTGCGGGGAATGGGCGTTTCTAAGCGAAGAGGAGTTGATTGACGGCTGCTAAGGCACGTCACGCCTTCCGAAAATACACAAAGTCACACTCGGGCGTTTACGGCGCCCTCGCCTGCTGTGCAGAGCTGACTGCGCAGGCGCCGTAAACACCCGAGTGTGACTTTGCAGATACCATCCGAACAAAGTGAAAGCTAGCATCCGTCATCTCTGATTTCCGTAAATGAGCCAGAGCAGATTTGGCAAATAAGGATCTGTAATGATGGGGTGCAAAGCTGTTTTAATGGTAATGAAAGAGTGCGTTATACTTGCAGGCCTTTTATAAAGCCCAACTCTACCCAAAATTGGCCTGCATTGCTTGTATGGTACCAATTTGCAATATACAGAGAGGCCTAATGGATAAAGGATGTTTAAAGCAGGGGTCAGCTTCCTGGCACCTTTTCTGCTGGCACAAGAGGCACCTGGCCCACACACCTTTCTCTCTGTGACCAAAATGAAATTCCCTATTGCATAGGAAGCCAGATGTCACCCACTCACTAGGGGCCATGCTGCAAAGCACCTGTGCCAGTCAGTGCCCAGCTCCAGTTGGCATAAGGCACCTTAGATTTCAGATGATTATACTAGCTGATTTGAAAAATATTCTGTTTTATAGAATTTAACAAGTGAACTAAAAGTGTTCTGCTTTTGAGATTTTGGTTGCATTTCTTTATTTTGTCATTGTGTGTGTGACACAATACTAATCATTAGACCTTGTACTAGGCTGGATTTCTGTGCTTAGTCAGTGAGGCAGGAATGTGGCTGTGCCAGGAGGAGGGTGGTTTGCAGGCTTGTCATAGAGGAAGTGTTTTGATCCATATCGATTGCAGCAAATTCTTAAAGGTGCATCGCATTCCACTCCCATTTCTGTACTGATGGCAAATGCTGGCAGCCTTCCCCTGTGCCTATTAAATGTGTGACAGGTCGTATATTATGTCTATTTTTTACAGCAAGACCCGTTGGCTGTAAGGCTTATTGTACACAGGACGTTTTTTAAAACCTCCCATAGCGATTAAACTTGACAGATGGTAAACAACATTTAAAAAAAGTCCTTTTGCTGCGTTTACATGCCACATTTAGCCGCGTTTTGCATTTAGGATTTTTTTTTGTTTTTACTAATGGTCAAATGTATCTTCCATTAAAAACGCCTGAAATGCGGCCAAACGTGAGGTACTTTGTTTTAAAGGCATTTGACGTTTCATATGCCTCTGAACCTCGGTCCTGAACGCATTTATTATATTTTTTGCATTCCAAAAAATGCTTCTAAAACTGCCAATAAACGACCCTGTGTACATGTACTGTTAATATACCATAGAGGGGAGTTCAGGGGCAGCCGAAAACGTCAGTTTACCAACAGCAGTGTACAGGAAGCCTAGGAAGTCGGTTCACACTAGGGCGACACGACTTCCAGCGCGATATTCAGAGGCGACTCCGACACGACTTGAACATGAACCACAGGGCGATTTACAACACGACTTGAAGTCGTCTCCAGGACAGGAGACTTTCCAGTGGCCAATCAAACAACAATCAGCTCTGGGGGAGGGGGGGTTTGCCTGAGAAATGTATGTTATCTTCCTGGAAAGTCGCTTCAGTTAAGACAGTGATCAGACTTGGAGGCGACTTCCATTGAAATCAATGGGTACAAATCGCCTACAAGTCGGATTGAAGTAGTACAGGAACTTCTTTTGAAGTCGGAGCGACTTGAGTCGTGTGTATTAACACCGCTCCCATTCACTTGCATTGTTTTTCTCGACAGCGCGACTTGGGACGACTTGAGGTGACTTCAAGTCGGATCCCAAGTCGCCCCAGTGTGAACCGGCTCTCAATATAGATTAAAGATTGGCTAAAATGTATTTTATTTTTTATTTTTATTATTTTTTTTTTTTTTTCATGTTTTGAGCATTAATTGGGATTTGCCTTCTGTATGAGTGGGCGTTCTATTTTCTTAAATGATCCAGATTTTCTTTTCTTAAAAGCAAATTTAACATGCAGTATTTGAAACTAAAAATACTGTCATTCTTATACTGTATGCATATGCGCTATGTACTAAGAAAATGGCAACTTTTTGCCAAAAATAGGCATCAAAGCATCTGAGAGTAGAACGGTTTGTATTGATGGCAACAACTTCCATGAATGCTGCGGCTGCATGGACACAGGTGCTGCTCACAATCTGACATGTATGCACGTGCACAGCCTCAGACTGCAATGTCTGTTCAGGACTGTGCACCTGCACAGATGTCAAATTGGGGGAACATCGGCTGATCCCATGCAGTCATCCTTGCACTGGAATGCAAGAAACACTTGTGACTACCTCTGCAAATAAACACAGCCCTTGCACATGGTACGCATTAATACGTCCTGTGTAAAAGAGGCCTACTTTTATTGCTTCCACAAGAGGTTAGGGATGTGATGTCACACATTGCACAGCTCAGAGCAGAGCTGAGTGTAAGCTGAGACCTGAGTGGAGGTCAAGGGCACCCACCCCCATCTAGTCTGTCTCCTAGGTTAACTTGCAAAGCTGAGGCAGCCAGTCACAGGCTGTGTGCTGGAACACTCCTTCCCTGTTCCCTCAATTACTTGGAGTTGGTACAACCTATGAGAAAAGGCTCATGCAGCGGAATGAGGCAGCAGACCGAACTCGCACTCTGTGCTTTGCATTGAGGAAAGTACACATTATACAAGGATATGGCTTGTTCATTTTTCATGTCTAGATGTTCGCAATCAATTTAAAGCCTCTAATGCCGCGTACACACAATCGGAAATTCTAACAAGAAAACGATTTTTTTTTCAGACTGAATTTTGGCTCAAACTTGTGTCTTGTACACACGGTCACACAAATGTTGTCTGAAATTCCGACCATCAAGAACGCGGTGACGTCCAACACTACAACGAGCCGAGAAAAATGAAGTTTAATGATTCCGAGCATGCGTTTGAATTGATTCAGCGCATGCGTGTTTTTTTTTTTGTGCGTCGGAATTGCATACAGATTTCCAACAAAAACTTCTCCTGTCGGAAAATTTGAGAACCAGCTCTCAATTTTTTGCTGTCGGAAATTCCGACAGAAAAAGTCAGACCGAACACTCGCATCAAACTTTTCTCGTCGGAAATTCCGATCGTGTGTACGCTGCATAACAGAGGTGTGTCTGTGTCTAGGAGGCGAGTAGAACTTTGGATCAGATAATTCCAGCCTGTCTTATCGCTAGCGATGCAAACGCCAGCCTTTTACCTCCTACTGTAAACGCATGGTGCTTATTGGACTATAGTGCCGGAAAATACTTGTATAGTTTGATCATCCGTACCCATGTACACTGTCGTTTTTGGAGGTCAACCATTTAATATTTAGTACAGTGTTTTTCTTTCCAAATCATTATTTCAGCTTTGTTTAATTGTTGTGCAGGATCGCACTGAGTAAATGGACCTACAGACAACCTTGGTTAGTAATTAGTTTATCAGCCTCTGGTAAACACATTTCACCTTCTTGTGTGTCTCATAGGCTCTGTTAATATTTATCTCTTGCAGTGCAGGTTGGGATAATTTCTGCCAGTCCCTGGATTTATGAATAAGTGTTTTTAATCTACCGGTGACGCCTAACTAAGTAAACTTAAAGTGTTTACATGAATTCTGTGAGATAAATAATTCACCTACATCCGATTTTCAGTTTTGTCAATTCAAGCATGTATCTTGGTCATTATTGCCCCATTCCAGAGATTATTTTTTAAGGTGGTTGTAAACCTCAGACATGAAATATGAACAAAGCCTATCCTTAGTGTGTACTTGTCTTAATTCAGTACATTGAGTGTCATTTCTCACTTATCTGCAGAAGTTCCTTCTATGGGTTTTCCTGACACCAAGAGAAAAAAGGTGACGGGAGGGAGCTCCAGCTGACTGACAGCCTCAGCTTTTGGTCCTGTGTGCTTTGTGAAGGGGGGGTGTGTCTGCTTCCCTCCCCCTCCAATCCGCTCTCAGAGCTCGTCTCACTAAGCTCTGCAGAGTGTGACTTCAGCTCTCCGCTCCTCTTTTTTTTTTTTTTTTTTTTTTTTTCCTGAACTTTCAGACCAGCTTTATATGTCAGCACTTTGAATGGATGCAGAGAATACTCTGGTTTCTCTTCAGAACAAAAGAAATCTTCTCGGCCCTTTGGCTAAGATCAATTGTTGTACCTGTTCTTATCAGTTGCCGGTAGGTGGTGCTATGCTGATCGTCCCTAGTACTCTGCGAGGGGGAAAGGGATGGCGGTCGGCAGATGCTAAGCCTGCTGGCGTGGAGGTGAAAGCCTTCTGATTTGGACAGAGAAGCATGAGGTCGAAGCTGGAGGGTTGGGTCCCTGGCCTCTGGTCTGGAATTGGTGGTGCCTGCCACAGTCAGTTCGGGAGAGAACCCTTGCTCCTCTTTTAGCCGGGAGGAGCGGGTAGTATTTCCTGAATGTGATTAGGTGGGAGGGATGGGGGTTGTGGGTAGTAGCCTGCTTAGGTGGGCTCTCCCCGACCTCTTCTACCTTCCTGGCTGAGAAGGGTGCTGCTGGTCCGGACCGGGTGTCAGGGACCGTTGAAAAGCCTGTGGAGATAGTGCCCCTGGAGTGGCAGTCCAGGGGTGCCATACATTGCATGAGTGTGTGAGGGGCTCTCATTGTTTGGCACCATGCTCACGATCTCCACACACTTTTTAACACCTGCCTCTAGGGCCGAGCCTTTTGGCTAGGACCAGAGGAATTTTTGTTCCTGGCCGGAGGGCCGGCCATCGTATTGCACGGTGGCCACAGTGACGGTAGTGGAAGATATCCCCGTCAAAGTCTTCCCTTCTTCCCATAAAAGCAAATCACCCAGTATTCCATGAGTAGAACTCCCTGGGATGGCCCAATAATCCACACAGGAGCCAAGGTTAAAGCTGGAACAAGACGGACTTTAATGGTTTCTTCTCAGCTTTATATACAGTACCAGGCATTAAAGCAACAATGAGATCTCCACCACCCTAATCACACTAAGGCTAATTACTACAACATTATAGACAGGTCGGCACTGGCCTATAATTATCATGTCTAATCACTGCACATTCCTTAATTAATGGCATCAAACAAACCACCTTCACACCTTTGAGCATCAATAGGTTTTAGTCAGTGTTATCACACAATTAAAGGCCTTTCAAAAGCTAGCCTTATTTAACATATTAACAGTGTTCAGAGAGATGAGTCACACATGAAATCACCTTTTCATCTAACACGCAGCATTAAACTAGCAGGGAGAGAATTAGACTGAAGCATATTTGATATTTGCATAAAAGTCAGTCACAGCCACTTTCCACTCACCATTCCCACCTTCCTTTTCCCCCCACTTTCTTTTTTATTATACCCCCGTTTGTCACGTTTTGTCTTTTCTTTTTGTTTGGTGCACTGCACTTTTAGTGTGATGAGTAGGGTGCTGGTCCTCGGGCCTGCTCTGAAAGTCTTGGGAGTGGGTGGACATGGCCTTCTGGCTTGGTTCGCCTGCTCTCATGGGGTCTCCCTTCGGCATTCTCTCCGAGGATGTTGGGTCCTTGTGGCTTCGGCTGCTTGGGCCATGGTGGGTCCATGTGGCTTCGGCTGCATGGACCACAGTTTACTCTTTTCCCTGCCAGGAGCCTAACGCCCCGGGGGATCAGAGCTGGGCCCTTTTCGGAGGGCCACTTGACGATGCACCCGTCATTTTTTTTGTCTTTCACTCTTTATGTGTGTGCACATTTTTTTTCCTGCACCGTGTGAAGTTTTTGGGTTGTGTTATGCACGCCACAGGCTTTTCAATTGAGCAGAGAAGAGAGGGCTGCGAATAGACAGGTACAACTATCTGATGCCCATAATCTGGACAAGAAGAGAAAGGAAATCCTCTCCAGCTGGGGGAAAAAAAACCCTGAAGTTTTAACCCTTCTCCACTTTCCTCTTTTGCTGTTTTATCTATTGCCCATCAAATAAACTGGAAATGAGGGAAAATTTTTCCACTGGGGACAACAGTAATGAAAAGCTCTGACATCCACCCACCCACTGATTTTTATAATCGCATTATAAAGTCAAAAAAAGTTTTCATGTGAACTTAAATTCAGAGAGCAGGGTGTTGACCAACAGTGTACTCCTTTAATTGGCCAGTTAGGCCACTTTCACAAATGCTTTCAGTTTTACTCCAGTTCAGTCATGTTTTTCTTAACCACTTAAGCCCCGGACCATTTAGCTGGCCAAAGACCAGGCAATTTTTTGCGATTCGACACTGTCACTTTAACTGACAATTGCGCGGTCGTGCAAAGTGGCTCCCAAACAAAATTGACTTTTTTTTTTTTTTTTTTTTCTCACAAATTGAGCTTTCTTTTGGTGGTATTTGATCACCTCCTGCATTTTTTTTTTTTTTTTTTTTTTTACAGCTCTGGCTTTGTCGGGCAAGTTGAGGGAGCCTGGCTAAACAAACAATGCAAAAATGGATTAAAAACTGACCATTTGTCGGTTGTTTACATCCGTTTTTCGTCCAACCATTTTTTTTTGACAGCTGAGCTTTCATCCGTTCAAAAAAACATGTTGATGCAAGCGGGTGAAAAAAGATTAAAATAGTCTCTGTTTTTCCGTAGGAATGCATTGATGTCTGTTTTTAATCCGTCAACGGATGGATGAAAAACTTACAAACAGTCCATATGTGTGGCAGGGGCCCAAGAGGTCTGTTTTGATCATTCTGTGGTGCTGCTGCAGTGGAGGATCTGGCAGTGCTGTCCTTGCAAGGGTGGCTGAATCGCAACTTCTGTAGCTGGTAAAGCTCTATTGGAAGTAAACAATTTTTTTTTTTTTTTTTTTTACATTGACTGAAAACTAGGTAGAATTATGATTTTGTGAGTTGTGTCCCTCCACCCCCATTCTAGATATGCAGCCTTCATGATGGGCCTAATTTACTTAATTTTGCAGCATGATCTTTCATAACCAGAGCAATTTCTTCTGTTGTAACCAACCTACAGACGGGCGGACTGACCATTTGGGCACTGCCCGAGGGCCCCATGCCACTAGGGGGCCCCATGCCACTAGAGGGCCCCATCAGGGTTGCCAGCCTCAGTAAAACCAGGGACAGTATGTAAAAATGTGTTTTTACATCTGTCCCTAAAATGTCCCTTACGACATCCTTATACTCTAAAAATCCCAAGATTATAGCTGTGTATTTTGTGTGTATGTATACTGTGTGGCCCCATAATATCCTATTGTCTGGGGGCCCCATAATATCCTATTGTCTGGGGGCCCCATAATATCCTATTGTCTGGGGGCCCCATAATCTCCTATTGCCCTGGGGGCCCCATAATCTCCTATTGCCCTGGGGGCCCCATAATCTCCTATTGCCCTGGGGGCCCCATAATCTCCTATTGCCCTGGGGGCCCCATAATCTCCTATTGCCCTGGGGGCCCCATAATCTCCTATTGCCATGAGTTGTCAGTCCGCCCCTGCCTACAGAGATTGTACTCGTGTGGCTTTTTAGAAATGGAGACTTTTGGTTCTAATATCAAAGACGGATACAAACCATTTTGGGTTGCTTCCATGTTATCCCAATTGTTTCTCAAGCCTCTAAATGAAATGTCAACTTTAGTTCGTAAGCCCAAGAACTGGGATATATTTGCGATCTATGTATCCTGCTGTAGCATTTACATTGGCTTTGCTATGGATTTGGTTCATCTGCTGTGACAGTAGCCTGTCTGCTTAGCGTCTCCAGGAGTTCTTGAAAGCTCTGCTTTTCACTATTATCTGCAGCAGACGTAAATACTTGACTTTGTTTCTTGAGGAGGAAAAAAATTAACAGCCGCTTTCTGCAAGGAAATGCTATAGGTCTTCCCAGGACGTGTCAGGACATGAACTCGTGGCACTGTAATATTTTTGTTTCTCTGCATCACAGCTGATTCAAGTAATGCTAACCGAGGCCTAACAATGTATTCAGTGACTGCATTTAAAACTAGTGTGTTTTTTTTTTTTTTTTTTTTATCCATACAAGTTGCTATATAGTGAGGGTTACACAGTACATAAAGTGTGTTTGTGTGTGTCTGTGTCTGTTTGTTTTGTTTTTTTCCCTTTTTACATTGCTTTCAGATAGTGTTTAACCCTTTACATCTCTGTAGCACCTCTGTCCATGCAGCCTAGGGTGACCACATTTCCAAGTGGCCATTCAGGGACCCCCTTCCCAAAAATCAGCTTGTGCTGTAATGAATGGATGCGCGCTCTACCCAGAACAACTGATCACGCCCCCAAAAGTGGCATAGCCACTTTACTCACTGGCAGCACTTGTCCTGACTGCCGAGACCCATTTTACCTTGTTCCAACTCTGGCTTCCCTGCTGTGATTAGTCACGTGGGATTTATGAATTCTTCAATCACAAGCAGGGGGGCGGGATTGTGCCTCGCCAGACATTCCCGGCCAGGACAAGTGCTGTCAGTGAGTAAAGCGGCGATGTGGTGGCATTTTTTGGGGGAAACTGAGTGTCGGCTTCATTCCAGGACACTGTATTGTCCTGGAATGAAGGTGCCCGGGACCTGGGACAGACCTGCAAAATGCGGGACTGTCCTGGGCAATCCGGGACACGTGGTCACACTAATTCAGTCACTGTGTCTCAAATGAAATGAGACTGCCATGCACTGGGATGGACTGAACTCCTGTGTATCAGGATGTGAGCTGATATGGAAGTACGCTATAGCACACCCATGTGAACAAGGCTTAATCCCTACTACTTTTCTAAGTGGAGGAGGCTCTCGCGAGGACAGCGGATGGTTTCCTTCAGAAAAGATCCAATGTAGGTCTTCCTTTAGAAAACCACTGAGATGAAACCCAGAAGCTGTTTAATAAGGTGTAATGCTTTTCTGAAGTTCTCGGCATGGGGATTCCGCACAGAAGTGTGGTGGACGGGGATGACCACCTACATCGAGAAATGAGCATGGCAACGCGTGTTGGGGCAGGGAGCAAATTTCTCAAGCTCTGCTTGGCTTGTCAAGGTTTGGGCGGGGCTTCATGCTCTGAAATGTTTGGCCACGCCCACTTCCTAACCTATGCTGTGATCCACCCAGCTCGCTTTGGTGTGGCTTATTCTGGCTACGGCACTTGTTTCATCACCCAGAGGCCATACGCCAGCTCTTGCTGGTATTGACCAATCCTAGAGGTGTGTCTATTGGCTGCACAACGCCAAAAAACGGGGATCCTACCATCTAGTTAACTGTCTTGTGTGAGGGAAAAGGCTGCCATCTAGAGCAGTTTGTGATTTGGGCTACTTTCACACTGAGGCGCCTTTCAGGCATTTTTAGCACTAAAAATCGCGCATGTGTAGGGCCCCTCATGCTGGGGGTTGCGCTTGCAGGATGAGAAAAATAGTCCTGCAAGCAGCATCTTTGGGGGAGTGGTGTATACACCACCCCTGCCCATTGAAGTTAATGGGCAGCACTGCCAAAGCAACACAGGCCTTTTAGAAAACGCCGCTATAAGGCTTCATTTCCATGGACGTTTTTACAGCTACTTTAAGCTTACAGCTTAAAAACGCCTGTCCATGTTTGTTTGTTTGTTTTTTTCGAGCTGGAGCTCAAAAATGCAGCGGTAGCGTTTTTGAGCGTTTTTTAACGTCTGGCGTTTTTACAGCTCTACTCTGGAGCTTCAGAACGCACTGGTCCTGGGTTTTTTTTGCAGCTTAAAAACGGCTCAGCCATCTACAGCTCAAAAACGTTGTGGTGGGCATGAGGCCATAGACTAACATGGAGAGCTGTTATTAAGCTGCAAAAAACGCTCAGAAAAGTGGCTGTAAAAACGTCCATGGAAATGAAGCCTTACAGCGGTAAAGCGATGCTAAAACTAGCAGCGCTTTAACGCTATGACTGGGAGCTAGGCAGTGTAAAAAGTACATTTTGTTTTTACCACCGAAACACATAAGTGCATTCTCACACACTTTTTTTTGTGGGAATACCCTGGGTCCTGCAAATAGGGGAAGCTACAAAAGCCGTCAGTGGAGCGTCCCCTTACATTGGACTTATGGCTTGGACCCCCCCCTCCATTGTCAGAATACAGTAGCTCAGCGGATAAGATTTCCCGATTCACATCAAGTGTGTGGATGAATGGGCAACCTGCTGGTTGAATGGGCAGCTTAACTTTTTAGTGTTACCAACTGGCTATATAATTTTGAGGGCCTAACTGAATAAATCCTATAGAATATAGTACAGTAAGTTTTTGTCATTTGCGGACTGCTTTAGTATTATACATTATTTAATATATATATATATATATTTTTTTTTTATTATTTTAAGCGGAACTTTACCCATAACTTAATAAAAAAAAATAATCCTTAGCAAGGAATTTGCAACATTCCACATTAATGCTAATGAAAAGAGAGTGTGTTTGTGTATTTCCTCCAGCGTGGCTCCTGTTCCTTCTTGTCTGAAGCTGCCATTTTGCTTTAGTCCAGAGACCCTGAGCAGAAGTAAATCGTAAAGCGTAACTAAACCCATCAATTTAGCGGTTTAAAAAAACTGTTATATTCCTGGAAAGCTTGGCTGAGGACACCGATACTGATTACCGATAAATGTTTTAATGTCATGTGACCATGGCACATGTGTCAGTATTTTTTTTTTTTTTTTTTTTACAATTTGTTTTGTTCTGTTTATTTCTGATGCTTTCTTCTTCTTCTTTTTTTTTTTAGGGGGGGGGAGTGGATGGTGTCAGTGTGTTTTTTTTATTTATTTTTATTTTATACAATTCATTTTTTTATTTTATTTATTGCATTTATTTTTTATTTTTTTTACCACTGTGGGGTGCTTGGGTGAGATGTCGGGGGTTTTAACACACCCCTGACATCTCACCTTTGAGACAGAGAAAGGGACTAAGGACACAGATTCCCCAGTCCCTTTCTCTGCAGCCTCAGCTAAAATGAATGGACAGGAGACAGAGGCTCCTCTCCATTCATAAACTGAACCATCATAAACACAGGTTTACACAGTGATCACTGACTCTGTTCATTCAGAACAGGTAGGAGCCAGATTTAGTGGCTCCTACCTTCATTCTCCATCCTGACAAGGACAGAGGGAGTGGAGGAGGACATCGAGGGGAAGCAGAGCACAGAGGGGGAGAGCAGCATCACGGAGGGGGAAACAGAGCATGGAGGACAGCAGGAAAACGGAGGGGGATGCGGAGTGCCGAAAGCAGCATCACGGAAGGGGACACAGAGCGCGTGGACAGCAGCATCACTTGGGGGGAGAGCAGCATTACGGAAGGAAACACAGGACACAGCATGGAGGAGGACACCGCTCAGACAGCAGCGTCACTCGGGGGGAGAGCAGCATCACTGAAGGAGACACGGGACACCGCATGGAGGAGGACGTGGAGGGGGAGAGCAGCATACACCTGCCCTCGTAGCTCACAAACTCCTATCCGCTCGCAAACTCTGCCTGCCCTCACTGCTCAAAACCTCCGCCCGCTGACCAAGTATCGGGTCAGGCATCGGGAGCATTTGTGCGAGTACAAGTACTTGCGCAAATGCTCTGTATCCATCCCGATACTAGTATCGGGACAAGCCTAGGTGTCAGCAATCCTAACTATCAAATGGCTGGTGTTCTAATTGATCACATGTGCAGCACCATGGCAGTTGCAGATCAAACAGAAGCAGCTTCCTTGGCTGTAAAATATAGGAGGGTTTAATTCCCCTTTTAAGGCTCTCAACAGATCGGCATCAACATACTCAGCAGTTCCTAAAATTAGAGCGCAACTGAACATGTGCAGAGCAGGTTTGAGACAGTGTGTTACTGAATTTTATACTGTATAGGCATTTTATTTGTAATATTTTACATAGCTATAACTGCAAAAGGGGCCAGCATATGACATGATCTAGCAAGGTTTAATTTTCTGGCAAAATTTCCATTTTAAAGGCCTAATCTAGAGCAAAGGCAGCAGTAGCATGGCGATTGTTTTTATCTTATCTGTGTATATAAAATGTGTATTGCAGAGCTTATGTGAGCATTTCATTGCTTGATTTGCGCTCTTTCTTGTTGCTTTCTTATTTTCAAAGGCCTGTATAACCAGGGACTATGACTTGCCGTCATCACATGTGAAAGAATGCGAATATCTTGTTGCCTAGGTGTTTTTAAGCAATATTTACATTTTTGTTGATGTTTTCAGGAAGAAGTTACTCATGCTGAAAATTCGGAGGTGGAAATTGTAACCACTGAACCAAAGCAAAATGACCCAAAAGAGGTGTGTACATAACTTATGCACAATTATTTTATCCATGTGTGTAACCTCATCAGGAATTGACAAATATGAGTACTTCATCGTTGTTAAAAAGGCATTCTGCTTTACATATTCAATACCCACACTGAACACCACCCCGCGCTAGCAGTAAACCTTAAGATGTACCCTTTGTATATATCTACAGATATCAGAGAAAGTCCTCAATGTCTGGTTCATGGAATGCTAGCATGCCTGAAATGTTTGCATGTTTTTTTTTTTTTCTTTGGCAGAGGCAGTTTTTTTGATGTCTCCCAGTTCACTATTGTGTGTCAGACTATGGACTGGGGTGTAGTTCACTTGATGTGTATATAAGAATTTTTGTACCATGGTCTTCAACTAGAATGACCACTTCTAGGCAGATTCAGGTACAGTTACGCCGGCGTATCAGTAGATACGCCGTCGTAACTCTGAATCTACGCCGTTGTAAATTTTAGGCGTATTCTGGAAACCAGATACGCTTAAATTAGGCTAAGATACGAGCGGCGTAAGTCTCCTACGCCGTCGTATCTTAGCATGCATATTTACGCTGGCCGCTAGGTGGCGCTTCCGTTGAGTTCGGCGTAGAATATGCAAATGACTAGGTACGCCGATTCACGAACGTACGTGCGCCCGTCGCAATTAGTTACGCTGTTTACGTTGGAGATACGCCGGCGTAAAGATAAAGCTCGTCTCTAGGTGGCGCATCCCGTGCAAAGTATGGACGTCGGAACTAGCGTATCTTTTTACGTTGTTTGCGTAAGTCGTACGCGAATAGGGCTGTGCGTAAATTACGTTCACGTCACAGGCATTGAGCCGACGTATTTTTGGGCGTAAATACGACGTGATACTGAGCATGCGCGCGCATGCGCCGTTCATTCGGCCATGCATCTACATGGGGTCAAGCCTCATTTAAATACAACACGCCCCCTACAGCCTACTTTGAATTACGCGCGCTTACGCCGGCCCATTTACGCTACGCTGCCCTAACTTAGGAGGCAAGTGCTTTGTGAATACAGCACTTGCCTCTCTAAGTTGCGGCGGCGTAGCGTAAATACGGTACGCTACGCCCGCACAACGTAGATCGGCCGTACCTGAATCTAGGCCTTAGTGTCTAGATTTTTTTTTATTGATCTAGTGGGCAGATATTCATGCTTGTGGTATATTTCAGTCAGCCAGTTTTCACTTTTGCCCCTTGAGAATTAAAGTCAAATTGTATAATTAACTTTCTGTGAAAACCAAATGTAAAAATGATTTGCATCTGATAGATATCGACAGCTGAAATAAAAAAAAAATCTGAACCTTTCCCATATGCCATGCTTGACCCTTGCCTCCAGAGCCTCTCTTTTTTTGATTGAGGCCACCCTATATATAATTTTTTGTGTGGTGTTTTACATTAAAAAAACGGCTTTTTATATACTTTAAAAAAAAAATTCCCGAGTACAGCTTAATATATTTGAGGTAATACAATGACAATAGGACACAGATGCATACTGTATATAGTGTGTGTGTTTACAAGTATGATTGATTGTTTGTTTTTATTCATAAAATGTAATGTCTTGGTAGATCATTGAAAGCATCATTGAAGAAAGTCAAAAGTCCTCTGCTGTAGATGTATGCCCTAATAGAACTGAAAATGTGGTAACGTTAAATAATTCAAGCACCTCTGTAGAGACTGATCTAGCACTTTCAAGCAACATCCCTGAACTGTTAATTACTGAAACAGATTTTCACGATGATGCGGAAGAATGTCGCCATAAAGAACTGGATGATCATTCGAGGTCAAAACTTCGTGAAACACATGACATCTCTATTCCTCTCATTGAACAGTTGGTAGAAACCTCTAAAATTGTGGAAATTATACAATTAACAGAAGATCTTCAAATTTCGGAAAAGGAAGAAAGCACAAGAAAAGTATTTGAGTATGATGAAGTTAAAGATCTCAAGGAACAAGAAACTTATGACTATGTGCCCAGCGAGATGCCACCTGCTGAAGCTGTGGAGCAGTTGCCACCTGCTAAGCCACCCCGGCAGATTACTGTTGAGCCTGACATAGTAGCAAGCACTAAAAAGCCTGGTCCCTCACGTCCCCCTCTACCTTTAAATGCCCCTCCACCAAGGCCGCCACCACCTGTTAGGCCACCACGAAAGAAGAAATATGATTCTGACTATGAGAGCCCAAGATCCTCTGGTCTGGAGTGTAAGTATGCACCAGGGTGTAACAAACAAGGTCTCTGGTAAATGACCATTGTTCTTGGATCAATACACAATGTTTTAAAGTTCTTGCTTGATGGAGAATCTGCATAAAAGGATAATCTAATTGATTTTGTACTCGTCGGTCATGCTATATCTATCTCCATCTATGTTATTGCCCTATAGGCAAACTCCACTCCAGCTGAAACATTCATTTTTAATATACTGGGAATCCTTTGTTAAAGTGGAGTTCCACCCATAAATATAACATTACATCAGTAGTTTTAAAAAAATGTCATTAGTCCTTTACGAAAACATTTTTTTTTTTTTTAGATGCCTTCAAAGTGTTGTTGCTAGGCAGACTAGTTAATCTTCCCACTTCCTGCACCTAGGTGCTTAATGCTTCCTAACCTACACCGCACAGACTCCTGGGAATGTAGTGGGTGTAACTTTCCAGGAGTCTGTGCATTCCCCAGTCTCAAAGAATCATGTGACTTGGACAGCACAGGTGCTGAAACCTGATCTGACACTGCTTGTGCAGCACTGAGCATGTGGGAGATTTGCAAGGCTGAAATCCAGGAAGTCATACAGTCTGGCTTCATGATGCCCACACTTAAGATGGCCCCAGTCAATTTCTATTTTATAAAGTGTCTAAATGCTGTAACAACCTAACAAAACGGACCTTAGTTTACAGACTAACTTTACTAGAATACATTAATCTTGTGTATTACAGGGGTATTTATATTTAAAAAGTGAAATTGTGGCCGGAACTCTGCTTTAAGGATACTCTATCGTGGCACACAATACCTTTTAACTGGATGGAGGTGCGGCCAGATGGGTCAAGACATTGTAATAGGCTTTTTAGATTGGTTTTCAGGGGCATTTGACAAGGCTGTAGGGAGGCAACATGTCTCCTCCTCACCCCCCTTTCCCCATTTTTTAATCCTGTAAATTATGAGCCGTAATCCCATGTATTGCACAATTTAATTCAATTTGTTTAAAAAAAAAAAAAACTTTACAATACCTTTTTAACCAATGATTACAGTTGCGTAATAGTCATATAGGTTGTTGGTACATTTTATACATCAGAGATTTTGCTTTGCACTGCATTGAATGCTAAAATCCTATTTGCTACCTAGATGTAAAGAATTGCAAGACCGGTGTATAAAACTGACCAAAGATTAAAAAAAACATGCGTTGGGCCATTATGTTTCTTCATACTACTGCTCCAAGGGAATATGCAAAATGTTTTACTTTTCTCATCATGAACAAAAAAAATCTGCAATTTTTTTTTATTTTTTATTATTTTTATTTATTGTGCTCGGTTTAAATAACGTAGAGCGTGGGTCCCTATTAACATGTTAGAAATCTGCATGTGCTGGTTTTTCAATTGATTAATGCCTCTGTCTGCCCATCCTTGTTAATTTTCTTATTCATGTGCTTATTTAAGAAAAATCTAAATGCATGTTTAATCCATGCTGAGCTGTAACATTAAAGGGGTTGTAAAGGAATTTTTTTTTTTCCCTAAATAGCGTCCTTTACCTTAGTGCAGTCCTCCTTCACTTAACTCATCCTTCAATTTTGCTTTTAAATGTCCTTATTTCTTCTGAGAAATCCTCACCTCCTGTTCTTCTGTCTGTAACTCCACACAGTAATGAGAGGCTTTCTTCCTGCTGTGACGAAAGCCTCTTGAGGGGGCGAGCAGGAGTGTCAGGACGCCCACTAACACACAGCTCCTTTCTCTATCTGCAGTAGAAGTAGAGTGTGTCCTGACTTGCCTGCTCGCCCCCTCCCCCCTCAAGAGGCTTTCTCCACACCAGGGAGAAAGCCTTGCATTACGGTGGTGAGTTACAGACAGAAGAACAGGAAGTGAGCATTTCTCAGAAGAATTAAGGACATTTAAACGCAAAATTGAAGGATGAGGTAAGTGAAGGAGGACTGCACTAAGGTAAAGGAAGCTATTTAGGGAAACAAATGTTTTCCTTTACAACCCCTTTAAGACTTTGTTGCCTGACGCTCTTTTTATTTTGCAGTTACAAAAGATGTCTTTCTCACTGGAGAGCTCCTGTCTGCAAACACTGTGGCAGAGGCAATAAATAGGGATTGTCAGCCATCACTGGATCTAGCTAGCGCAACAAGCGGGGATAAAGTGGTGACTGCTCAGGTCAGTGATTTTCAGATAAAGTAACATACTTATGTTTTGGCACAACAGAGATACTTTGACAACCCTCCCCTATATGAAGGTGTCTGAGGAAAGGCGTTTTGCTGGCTGCTCTTCCCAAAGTAGGTCATCTTTCATTTGCAAAGTCTGGGTCCACACAGACTTTGGAACGCTGTCTTCCACAGATGCTTTCGTAAATTTGTCCCTTTTTGAAGTGCCAACATTTCTGATTTATGTGCAGGTGACCTACCGGACTGGTCCAGAAATGTTGCAAACTTATTACATTTGTATTAAAAATTTGTCTGCAAATTTGCTTTTAGGAAAACGGAAAGGCGGCAGATGGTCAGCTGTCCAGTTCGCCAACAGAGATTTGTGGTCCCCAGAGGCCCCGGTCTAACTCGGGAAGAGAGCTCACAGATGAGGTAACTCCTAAGCTTCTGTAAGAGTCTTGTTGTTTTTATATAAAAGTTGAAATTATTTCGGAGCCACTATTTTCAGGTACAAAAAAAAAATTCTGCTTTGGCTAATTGCCCAGGGGTTTACCGTTACACCCCTTTCACACTGGGGCGCTGCGCTGGCAGGACGTTAATGTCCTGCAAGCAGCATCTTTGGGGCGGTGAAGGATTTGTGTATACATTGCTCCTGCCCATTGAAATGAATGGGCACCGCTGCCCTTTATTTGGCTGATAGCGGGGGTTAAAAGCGCCCTGCTAGCAGCCGAATAGCGCTGATGAAATGACAGTAAATCGATGCTGAAACTAGTGGCGTTTTTACCGTCGGTGCTTGTTCGCTCGCCCCCCTACGTACAGCAGCAGAATCTGCACTAACTGCATTTGCAGTGTACTTTCTCTTTTCCTAATGTCCTCTCACTGTAATTTTCTGTTTTAAAGAAAAGTTCGGGAATTAAAAAAAAAAGTCCATACTGTCAGGCCATGGTATTGGTCCGATACTGGGTTACAAGGTGACATAATTGGCTTACCTTAGGGTGGGAAAAGCCTAAGTTGGACAGGGTTCTCATATTTTTAGGAATTCGGAGTGGGAGTCATGTAAAATGCTGGACATCTTTCCATTGAACTTCATAGTGGTCAAACAGGCCTTCACAGCTGCAAAGAAGACAGTGGGTCTCTTTTCCAGGCCTTGGCTATGGTATGCCTAGCCGCAAGGAACAAATAAGTGGCCAGTACCTGTTAAGAGAATAGATCTGGGATAGGGCAGAGTCGTAGGGCAAACTTTTTATCCTTGAAAATGGGTAAATGGTATAAGGTGTGCAGGATCCCGACAGTCCCAGACCAAAATCTGGTTAGGCGCAGACAAGTCCACCAAGTATGGAGGCCATTTCCGCGTAGGCCACAGCTCCTAAAACATTGATTCCTATATGAAGGATTTGCATGTGCTATACGAGCTGGAACCCAGTACTATCTTAGTAAGACGTTATAGGCTGCTTCCGGGGTTGTAGTATTGAATGAGCATTCGGCAATAGTGGGCCGGGCTTTTCTCCATTCCTCAGGGTCAATAAGTGTTGCCAAATCACGCTCCCAAAGGGATGTGCAGGAGGGCAAAGATGGAGAGGCATCAACCATGCTCAAGGTAATACACATATTTATAGTATTTCTGGGTTGGAGGAAAAATATGGTGCTTAATAAGTGGCTCCATCCCAGTTTGTACAGGCTGCCAAGCTAATTACACACCTGCCTTCTCTCACATATGTATTGGGAAAGATTAGGTGGGTTTGCTTGGCATTCATACAGTCACTGAGAAAAATAGTTGTAAATGTTTTTTTTTTTTTAAACTCTGTGTGAACAAGACCTTGGCTATGTGCGACTGTCCTACAATTGTGGGAGATTTGTTTATTGCTCAATTTCAGATCATTCATCATGACTTGTTATTTTCAGGAGATTTTGGCCAGCGTAATGATAAAAAACTTGGACACTGGAGAGGAAATCCCTCTGAGTTTGGCAGAGGAAAAACTTCCAACAGGCATTAATCCACTTACATTGCATATCATGAGAAGAACCAAGGAATATGTCAGGTAAGAGCTGCTACAGTGTTGGACATTCCAAAAGATAATCGCCTCTCCTGAGTATACTTTGTTCTGTACTTGGGATTAATTTGGAATTATTCTTGCTTCTGTTTATTTTTCAATAAGAAATAAGAACCTGCCACCAGCCTAAGTCAAGTAGCAGTTCTCCTATTATAATGAAGTGTTTTTATCGAGCCAGTCGGCATCCAGATTTTTTAAATAAATGTAAAATTTGTGTTTTTCCTGTAATGTTTCTTTATCCAGATGGGTTAAGACATTGTAAAAGGCTTTTGGTTTTCAGGGGCATTTGACAAGACTGTAGAAAAAATCCTGTAAATTATGAGCCGTAATCCCATGCGTTATGGTGCGGCCCCATAGACTTGCATGGGTCGCATTTGGTTGCGGTAACACTCGCCAAATACAAAATGCTGTTCATTTTTATGTTGCAGCTGCATGTCTGTGTTAGGTGGGTGAACAGGGGGTAGAAAAATTGTGACTCAACCGCCTACTTTCACCGACCCTGGCTGCATGTGTGAACAAAGCCTTAGTGTATTAAAACCTCACTGTCGGTACAACGATCCCCCCCCCCCCCCATTGTGCTATTGTGTTCTAACATTGCGTAGTAGTACAGTGAGTTCCTCCATTCCCAATTAGCCCATTGGTTTGAACAAAGAAAAAAAAAGCTTACAATGTGTACCGGGCATTAAAGCGGAACTAAAAGGAAGGATACTCCTGTTCCCAACACTCCTTTGCTGGTGGTGACATCTTCTCCTGTGTGACGGATTTTGGCCATCCCCATTGGCTGATGTGGGATCACATCACTCCTGCACAGGAGCTAGTCAGTACACCGCACACAGGGCAGGCCTAGCCCCTGTGAGCTGCCTATTTGCTAACCATGTATCATAGCTTTACTTTAGCTATAAGCTAAACCATATACATGGTTTGAAATTTGGGCAGTTCAGCAGGGAGCAGACAAATTCTGATCCATATATGGTCTTCCTCCTAGAGAGAGGTCGACCCAAAGGCCCATACACACGATCGGATATTCCGACAACAATTGTGTGATGGATGTGTTTTGTCAGATTATCCGACCTTCTGTACGCTCCATTGGACAATTTTCGGAATTTCCGACAACAAATGTTGGATGGCGAAGCTAAAATCCAAAGTACAAACGCGCATGCTCCGAACCAATGCTAACCATCAGACATTAGCATAAGTTGCCCAAAGGGTGGCGGTAAAGAACAGAAAAAACACATTGTTTTGTATATGTTGGCTGAAAAAGTTCTGCCGTCTGTATGCAGAACAAGGTCACGGCCAACGCCATTCGGACAGAAATACATGGATTTGTCCGATGGAAATCTGTGTGTGTGTGTGTGTGTGTGTGTATGAGGCTTTACAGTTTGCTTCTAGGGCAGGGATGTTGGAAATTCAGGCACTTCAGCAGGCACCAGAGACATTTTCAATCCATATATGGTCTTCCTGCAAGAGAAGTCAATCTAGCAATTGGCTTCTCTCAAGCAGGAATGCTGGAAAAATTCCACACTCAGTGCATGCAGCCAAATGGTGTATTCTGACTGGAAGTGTCCCCACTGTCAGAATACAATAACGGGGGAGGATTCCCTCATCCACCTGGAAAATATATATATATAATTATATATATAATAATATATATAATTTATGGCCACCTTTACTGACGCTCATCTCACTGCAAGTCTGCCTGACATGGCCTGCATGATTAAAGACAATGGAAACTATGCAGTCTCTGACATAAAACACCCACCATACTCCTAATGGCAGTGTAATGTAGACTGCTGAGGATTAGATCACATGAAGAAGCACTTGTTTATGGCAAACTAGCTTAATTTTATCACAGATTAGCTAATCTTTGAAGTGCAGACACATGCCCTGCTAAGTTGCTTGATAAGTAAATGTTGTTGGTGAGCACCAAACAGTAAGGGGGGGGGGGGGTATTTCTAAAGAATTTTATATTCTATAGCCGCAAAAGGCTTTCTTACCTGGGAGCCAGCTTCTAAAATAGTATGATTAAGGATGCATCCCAGGAAGTGTATTACCTTGTTGGTTAAGCTTCCTGTCCATTTGTTGGCATACCTTCCATCAGTCTGGGCCATTAACTGGAACATGGCCTGGCTACAAAACCACAAAAATGAGCATTAGTAGAGTGTAATTGCATTTTAGTACTAAATGCGAGTGGTCAGCCATTGCTCAATAATGGCTCCTATTTCTTTATCTCCAGCAGGAGCTGTAGACTTCATACAGCACTGTTATACAGGCATCCTTTAGACGCCACATAATACTGTTCATTGTAATTATACTCTTCCTAGCAATTATACAGTACAAGTCAAACTTGCTGCCTGCGGCAATACTACTACACCCATTTTACAATAAAATAGGAAATCCAGATCCATAGAACTTCAGGCACAACCAAGGCCAGCTGGTATATAAACTGATGTGTGTACAAATGTCTTCTATATTCTTATACCATGGCAGGCAGCTCTTGTGACAAATGGGGAAATCTGATTCCTAAACAAAAGAAACCATCGAGCACACATGTCTCGAAGCATGTAATGGTGTTTTATTAAAAATAAAATGTGAAAGATACTTGCTGTGAGCTCAATAGGCATATCAAGGTGTTGACCAAAGCACATACAGTTGTGCGCATAAGTTTACACACCCTGGCAGAAATTATGATTTCTTGGTCATTTTTCAAACAACATTTCTTTCACTTATTGTTTGATAATGAATGGCTTCAGCCAAACACAATCAACTGTTTAGTTTCTGTTGCCATTATGATTTTAAAAAGAGTAATCGAATGACCCTGATCAAAAATGTACATACCCTGGTGATTTTGGCCTGATAACATGCACATAAGTTGACACAAAGGGGTTTGAATGGCTATTAAAGGTAACCAATCCTCACCTGTCATCAGTTTGCTTGTAATTAGTGTGTGTGTGATATCTATATTATGTTTATGTATATGTGTGTGTGTGTGTGTGTGTGTATATATATATATATATATATATATATATATATATATATATATATATATATATATATATAAATATGTGTGTGTGTCAATACTTTTCTCGACTTCTGACAAACCCTTGCATCTCCCTACCAGTACTGCACTGACGTTTCTGGATTCTGGGGAAAGTTAAAAGAACTCTCACAGAATCTGTGGGAAAAGGAAGTTGAACTGTAATAACCAGGAAAGGGATATACAAAGATATTCGTTGAATTGAGAATGGCAGTCAGCAGTGTTCAAACTCTAATCAAGAAGTGGAAAATGAGGGGTTATGTTGAAACCAAACCACGGTCAGGTAGACCAACTAAAATATCAGCCACAACTGCCAGGAAAATGGTTTGGGATGCAAAGAAAAATCCACAAACCACTTCAGGTGAAATACAGGACTCTCTGAAAACCATGTGGTGTGGCTGTTTCAAGATGCACTTGAAGAAATATGAGTTGCCAGAAGAAAGCCATTACTATGCAAATGCCACAAAGTATCCTGCCAAACAGCACAGACATAAGCCTCAAACCTTCTGACAGTCATTTGTAGTGATGAGACCAAAATTGAGCTTTTTGGCCAAAACCATAAACTCTACATTTGGAGAGGCCTGTGATGAAAAGTACACCATTCCTACTGTGAAACATGGAGGTGGATCGCTGATGTTTTGGGGATGTGTGAGCTACAAAGGCACAGGAAATTTGGTCAAAATTGATAGCAAGATGAATGCAGTATGATATAAAAAAATACTGGAGGAACATCAGCCAGGAAACTGTGCATGGGACGTACTTGGACATTCCAACATGACAATGCTCCAAAACACAAGGCCAAGTCAACCTGTCATTGGCTACAGCAGAATAAAGTGAAGGTTCTGAGGTGGCTATCTCAGTCTCCTGACCTCAATATCATTGAGCCACTCTGGGGAGATCTCAAACATGCAGTTCATGCAAGACAGCCCAAGAATTTACAGGAACGGGAGGCTTTTTGCCAAGAGGAATGGGCAGCTTTACCATCTGAAAAGATAAAGAGCCTCATCCACAAATACTACAAAAGACATCAAGCTGTCATTGATGTTAAAGGGGGCAACACACGGTATTAAGAACTGGGGTATGTAAACTTTTTTGATCAGGGTCATTTGGGTAGTTTCTGTTGCTGTTATAATTTAAAAAGAGTAAACACAGTTGATTGATAATAAATGGTTTCAGCCTAACCATGAGTGAAAGAAATTATTTTGTGTTTACATACCCTGGCAGAATTTATGATTTCTTGGCCATTTTTCAGAGAATATAAATGATGTATGAGCACAACTGTAAATGGGAAGGATCGACCAATGGGATGGCTGCCAACAGTTAACGGTTGATGGGCTTCTGGGATCTTACCCTCTCATCAGTGTTCTTGGCATCCATGCAAATTGAGAGCACTGTATGAACCTGTGTACATTTACAGATTCCAGGTAATGCTCTGGCTGCTAGGGCAACAGGAACAGCACCAGTAGCTCTTTTTCCAGTAGTAAGCCGCAGCCAGTCCTCATACATGGAAACAAATACACTGTTCAGTGACAGACCAGCTCCCTGTAGACGCGCAGGGAAAATTCTCTATTGTTTATTCAAAAACCTGATCATTGAATGGGGCACAATTGTTTTGCTGTGTACTAAATATCACCTGTTTAGTTCTTGTTCTTGTTCTGTAATTTTTTTTTTTTTTTTTTTACCAAAAATAGGTAGAAGAATACGTATCGGCCTAAACTGAGGGAAAAAAAAGTGTTTTTTTATATTTTTTGGGGATATTTATTATAGCAAAAAGTAAAAAATATTAAAAGTTTTTTTTTTAAATTGTCGCTCTATTTTTGTTTATAACGCAAAAAATAAAGGCAGAGGTGATCAAATGCCACCAAAAGAAAGCTCTATTTGTGGGAGAAAAAGGATGCCGATTTTTGTTTGGGAGCCACGTCGCACGCCCGCGCAATTGTCGGTTAAAGCGACGCAGTGCCGAATCGCAAAAAGGGTCAAGGTCCTTTAACCTGCCTAATGGTCCGGGTCTTAAGTGGTTAAGCCCCGTACACAGGCAGAATGTCGTTTAATAAAAAAAAAAAACGTCCGACATGGCACCCAAAGGCCAACGTCACAGCAGATATGGTTGGGAACGTTGAATAGAGCTTTACTGCATTTCTCTTGATTAGCCTCCCGACAGCAAAATCTTTCCGGCTCATGTTCTGTTTACAAAATGTGATTGTCCATGATGATGTTCTTTGTCATTTTTGTTTTATGTGCTTTATTTGACATAAGCTAATTACAAACTCCAGTGATGACATTAGTACAAATGTAATTATCTGTTGAGTGGCTTCCTTTATGTGTTACTACAAATCGAATACAATGTTCTACAGACGAATATGTGAAGAGCCTATTTATTAGGAATCATTTGTGTTGATCTTATATTAGGCTTTTGCTGTTTTAAAAACGCAAAACTATGAACAAAACAGTCTCTTTAGTACGTTCTTTCCCTGCCCTCCCATTTTCCCTTTTCATTTCTGTGCTTTTTCTCTGTCGGCTTTCATTTTTCTATTGCTGTCAGTGGAAGTTTGTTTGCCAACCATAAAATAATAAATTCAAGAGCCGTGTGTGTGTGCGTGCGCGTGTGTTTATTGATTTTTTTTTTTTTTTTCCCTTTTTTTTTTTTGTAGTGAAGAAAGCTTAGAACCACTTTCATGTTTTAATATCCTTGTCCTGGTGACCACAGTTTTCAGGAATAAAAGGAAATCCAACAATTTTGTGGTCTCCAGAACAGGAATAGAGGAGAAATCTACAGCAGGGACACAATTTTGCCAGTTCAGCTAGAACCAGCCGAGTTTCAATCTATGTATGGGCAGGCTAGTTTGTAAATGGAATTCTGTACAACATGCCTGTTGGAAAATTTCCACATGATCAGCGCTATCTATAGCGAGCAGCGCTAATCCATTTATTTCGACATTGGGGATGTCTCCCCTCTATTGTGTTTGACAACTAGTGGGAGTGATTCTCCCATCCACCTTTAAAGCGGGGTTCCAACCACAATTGGCATTTTTTAAATGTATGTCCTTTCATCATGCATTTTTATAATACAAATCCGGTCACTTACTATTTTACAATCCGCCGCCGCTCCGCATAGTTATTCAAGAAAGATGGTTACTAAAACTTTGTCCACAGCATTGTCATTTTGCTTGTGGGCATTGTGAAGCCAACAAGCACTTCCTTCCTGGAAGTCTTTGATGGGGAGTGATAATTGGGTAGCGCACTGCATCCTGGGAAATGACACACATTTCCCAGGAGCATTAGAGGGAGATGATGTCAGAATCCTAGGCGATTCCAAAGGCAGATTTTGTGGGACCACATAGCAGCAGCATTTCCAGATGAGTAAAAAATAAAAAATTTTTTAGGTCTAATGAGCACAATAATGAGAAAAAAAATTTGGGATGGAAACTCCACTTTAAGTGTGTAAATGGGGCAATCGGCTTAATTTTTTCTTTGTTCAACCTGTTGGAACATATGGGCTGCCTAAAGAGTACATTTTGATAACTTTGGAGACCTTTTCTTTTGCTTCCTATTATGTCTAGAGCAGAATGCATTAAGGTGAAAAAACATGAACCTTTGCAATCCCTTTAACCCATCCATGTGGTGGTTTTGTTTGTTTTAAAAAGTGGGTTGCATTAGTCCCTACTTTTGAAAATTAAAACTAAAGTGTCTACTTCCTAGCAGCTTTGAGGAATGAGTGAATCGGCTGCTAGATCAGATCACAGTGGCAGGATATGCAGTAGTTTTTCTTTGAACATTCTCCTACACAGAAAATGTCACATGCAGGGCTTTGTAGCTTTTGAGCTAAATAGGTGTATCTGCCAAGGTCCATTAGCAGATATGAAAGAAGACTAAAACAAAAGAAGTGCTATGTTAATCAAGCTGTCCCCTCCAAAATGTATGTAAACCCCAAAACATGATCTTATTTGCTTCCCTTTTGCCCTGTTAAATTACCATTTGAAAGCGGATACTTGTATCTGTTCAATATGTGCAGAAAACTAATTGTTGATCTGCCAAAAATGCAGTTAATACTGTGCCTCTTCTGCATGAATTTTTAAACAATTGCCAGTCCTGCCCAGTTCACATCTGTAAACGACAAACACCTTTCCCAATGGTATAGGGATGAGATGGGAAGTGGCCCGTAGTCCAAATTCGAAGAGAAGCCTAGGATTACAATGCTGTTCCTCCAGAGATACAGTGCAGTAAGTGAGCATTGTAGCATTGTCACCCTAGGACAAAAAGTATGTTAATGGAAGAATTACCAGGTGCCTCTTCTAAATGGTTTGCTCCTGGCAGGAGAAAAGCCACTTTAAAAACATCACACGCTTGGGCATTCATCTCATTGATCAGAAGATTAATTTACTCTGGCCATTGAAATAAACGCTCAAGCTCTAAATGTGACTAGTTCTTGGACACGTTTTACAAGCATGTTGCTTGCATTTGGATTATTTATTTTTCCTGCCAAAACGCTCATCTCCTGAACGCGCAGTAGAGAGATAGATGTATGTATCTATCATATTTATTTTTGCCTGTAAATGTGTGTGTGTGTGTGTGTGTGTGTGTGTGTGTGTGTGTGTGTACACGTGTAGGCAAACATGAAATAAAGTTTAGCCTCAAAGGAAACAAATATAATGTTTTGTTGATGAGTAGTACCATCATCCAGAAATTAGAGTTGAATAGAGGATGGATTTTTGGTCCCCAAACGAAAGAGGGATAGGGCAGTTGGATTATTGCGGTACAGGTAGACAATTCTATAAATGCATGTATAGAAAAAGGTATACATTGTATTTAATACAAGAACAATAAAATACAAACAAAAATATACAGTTTTTAAAACCTAGTGACAAACCATATGTATCGCCACAATAATAGTCCCCGAAAGGGGAAGATCACAATGGGAGTAGGGGTCACTGGGGGTGTCTCTACTAGTTTTGCGACCAGTTGCGGCTTCGTCAGGAGAAAAATCTGCAATTGTCAATCAATAAACAGTTTGGCAGGCATAGAGGTACAGTCAAGCCTGGCATTATGGTAATATAGTATATACAACGGGGGAAAAGGACTGAGCTGCTTACCTAAAACACCAACAGTCCGCAGGATCAAGAGTCACCAGTCAAGGTCTCCCGCGTTGACCAAGGGGGACGTATATGTGAATGGACTTAATATCTAGGTATATAAGGTAACCATAAATCAAAATTGTATGGCCAATAAGATTCAAAAAGGGGGGGGGGGTGAACAAAAACCATGATCAACCAGTGATATTGAAAATTAAATAAAACGTTTTGGTAGTGGGGGTAGTGGAAAAGGATGGGAAGAAAAAAGCCAAGGAATTGGCAAAGTTGTAATATTTATTTATTTTTAGTTTTTGCGTTTTTAAAATACTTTTTGGTAAAAACTGGCAGCAGTGAAATTTTTTCCTGTTTTCTTTCTTTCTATTTTTCTTTTTTCTATTTTCTTTTCTCTATTTCTTTTCCTCTTTCTCTTTATTGCCATTTGCTCATACTCCTTATCTAGTTGACTCTTTCTTTTCATCCTCCCTTTCTTTGTGGCTTGGGCCCTCAGGCTTGGTCCTGTCGGTCCTGGACACGGGATGCATTATTCGTTTTATATTTGGAAAAACAGATGTCCTCTGCTATGTGCCTGCTTGAATTTTAAGTTTTTTTTTTATTTATTTTTTATTTTATGTATTATCTTAATTTTTTTATTTTCTTTTTGTAATGTTGCGTATTGTATAGCAACTTTGCTTTTAAGTTCTATATTTACTCCGGCGTGTTAGCCGGTATGTTACCTAAGCCAACATTAGGTTAATTTAGCAGGCCACCTGTCTGAAGAACATTCTATTGCCGGTCTTCTGGATTCACTTTGGATCCCTAGAAGCCGGATTAATCTCAGGTTTACGGACTATCTGTTCTGATGTCTGATCGCTTATGGTGTGTCCACCACTGTTTTTTTTTCTCTTTGTATTCTTTTTTGTTTATTGATGTACCTTTTTCAATAAAACTCTTTGTACAAGAAATTTTTCCTGTTTCCTTTTGTGGCACATAGCCTGGTGTGAGCTGTGACATCACTCAATATCAATGTGATTGCTTTTTCTTCCTTTTCCTATCTACTGTAGTAATGATGCTGCACAATCCGATGATGAAGAGAAGACGCAACCTCATCAAACCGATACAGACGGAGGAAAATTGAAGCAGAAAACGTAATTTTTTTATTTACTATTTTGTTACACGTTTTATTGAGTGTGCATAATTTGCATTCATATTACAGCAATAAAATAATCCTCAGTACAGGTTAGGGTTGTCCCGATACCAGTATCGGTATCGGGACCGATACCGAGTATTTGCGGGAGTACTCGTACTCCCGCAAATACCCCTGATACTGAAATAGAATACTTGTTTCCCCCCCCCCCCCCCCCGCCGCAAACCCGTCGCCGCAAAGCCGCCGCCGTTAATCAGCGTGCGGGGAACATTACAGCTTTCGTTTGAATAGCTGTATCCCCGCCGCGTATAGACACCCCCCCTTGCGCGGGATTGGACGGATGATCTGTCCAATCCCGAGCAAGGGGGAGTGTCTATACGCAGCGGGGATACAGCTATTCAAACGAAAGCTGTAATGTTCACCGCACGCTGATTAACGGCGGCACGTGCGGCATCATCAAGGTATGTAGGACATGGCTGCATTATGTGGGGGACATGGCTGGAATATGTGGGGGACATGGCTGCATTTGGGGACACATTTAGAAAAAGTATCGGTACTTGTACTCGGTCTTAAAAAAGTGGTATCGGGACAAACCTAGTACAGGATGATACCATTGTGATTGTGTTACTGAACTTTACATGTTGTCATGATGGTTTTTGACAAGTCGACTCCAGTAATTACGAACTCCCCCTTTTTTAAGGCCCCTTCCACACGAGGCAAAATCGGCCTTGCCCTGTACACTGATCTTTGCTGAGCAGGCAGATTGCTGATCTATGTCCACTCCGCTTATGTAGAGAGGACACAGCACTGCCTGCTCTCTATGGCCAGTTAAATGTAAACTGACCGCCTGTCCGTTTATACCCGACTGCCATCTGTAGGAAAGGGAATGGAGTCCCATCTGTCTGTTTTTAGCCGATTGGATGTAGATTGGTGTTAACGGACACGTGTCAGTTTGCATCCGCTGCTCCAAAGAGGAGAATAGAGGTTCCAAACGGGTCCACCTGGAAAATTGACAGGCAGACAGTTATTTTGCTTGTGTTAAAGGAACCTGGTACTGACTGCTGTATCTTACTGCTCTGGAATATACATATTCCCAGCTACCTTTCTAAAGCTTTGTCATTACCCTCCCAGCTACTATTTCACCTAATAAACCTTGGCTCATGAGTCCTGTGGGTGCCTCAGACAGTAAATCATTATAGAAAATTGCTGGCATCAAGAATCTGACACTTCATCACTGGATTCTTAAAGAAGCTTTCATCTCTCCAAAACAGACCACAAATCCTAATGTAATCATTAAATATTAACTAATCTGACCCAACTGTAGATCCTATAGATCTTAGCATTTTACTCTTTCTCAGCCTCTGCATTGTCTTCTTGGATTATCCTGGACGTCTAGAGATGTCTATAGATGATTAAAGCAAGGTACACATGAATTTGAGCATCATTTGCCAGTATTGTGCCAGTTCTGTACTACAAAATAAATCTAACAAGTAGCTTAGTCCGTCAGGAGCTCATTGCAAAATCTCCCAGTTAGGATCTAGGCTTCCCTTTTCTGCTAAGGGTCAAATGCTGACCCTACTTGACTCATGTAAGGATAGGTTTGCCCACAATCTATAATATGATATCCGGTTTCTTTATGGCCATCCTAAATGATATGGATTTTCATGAAGCCCACTTACCTTTTTGTAGATGACTCCTCCATGTTTACTTTTTTGCTGTGGTAACAACTACTTGTTATATTCACTTTGGTCTCCTTTTATAGGTATGGAATGTTGTGTATCCTCTTGCCATATGTCTATAGCCAAAAAGTGGGTTACATTTCTTTGTTGGGCTTTTATTGCCATGTGTCCCCACTACAGAGATTAGTTCTTCATTCGTATTGTGACCAGAGAAGAAAGTAATTCGGAAATGTTTTTTACTGCTTCCACCAGAATGCAAGGGGAATCTTCCACTGGAGATACCGGTTTTGGTAACGGGCATTTTCCCTCCCTTTTGCAGAGATTCTCCCTTGCTTCCTTTTGGGTTTCCAGGACAAAAAGTGAATGGGGAAAACCGTAAAAAAAAATAATAATAATTATTTATTAAAAAAAACAAATGGATAGAGGTCCTAACCAATACAAATTCTAAAGGGGGATGTAGGGCATAATCGGGGAGAATCAGTTGGTGAGATTCATTTTAACAAAATGCTAGGAAAGGTGAAATAAAAATGTAAATCGTGTACTTTGAGTGAATTCATGGTGGTCTTATATTAGTTTCTCTCTGTTTCAAGGACACAACTGAAGAAATTTTTAGGAAAAAAGGTGAAAAGAGCAAAACATCTGGCAGAAGAATATGGCGAGCGGGCGGTAAATAAAGTGAAAAGCGTCAGAGATGAGGGTCAGTAGTCCACGTGGTTTTTCTATAATCAATATGCTTTTGTTTGTTTTTTAAAGCAGAGGGTTTAAATTGTTTACATCCTAGTGTGTGTGCGTGTGTGTATATGTGAAATATATATAATTTGTATGCCCATGTCAATGCATATCATGCTTACTACTGCTCTATCCAGGTTAATATGGTTTTTAAAAAAGGTGTAGCAAATTTACTGTAATGCCGCATACACACAGTTGGAATTTCCGACACGAAAATCGTGAATTTTTTTTTTTTTTTCCCGACGAAATGTTGGCTCAAACCTGTGTTGCATAAACGCGGTTACACAAATGTTGACAAATTTAAGAACACAGTGACGTACAACACAACGACGAGCCTATAAAAATTAAGTTCAATGATTCCAAGCATATGTGTTTTTTCTTGCGCATCGAAATTGCATAAAGACGAACAGAATTTCCGACAAGAACTTTTCCCGTCTGAATATTTGAGAACCAGCTCTCAAATTTTTGCGTTCGGAAATTCCGACAAAGTGTACGATTGGGCCTACGCACATCGGACTTTTCTTGTCGGAAATTCCGATCGTGTGTACGCGGCATTAGTGTTTATGGAATTTATTTGAAATCTCGTTTACATGGGAAATCAACATTTTCAGTTATTTTATCCATTTAATTTTCTTTAAACCAACTCCAACTCAAAGCCTAACCGTTCCCAGCTTAGATCACTAACTACTTAGTGAAGGAACAGCAGCTCACTAATGTAGTCATCAATGCGCTTCCTCCTTTTATAAGAAAGGTTAACTCAAAGCTTAGCCCTCCCAGATTTGATTGCTGACTGCTCAGTATGGTAGTGAAAGAACAGCAGCTCACTGTGGTCATCTCTCTGCTCTCTTCTAAACAAGAAGCTTCATTTGTTCGATGCATACCACCATTGCATGTTCGACCTTTAAATTTATGAAAGTTGGACACAATTATTTGATTTTATATTTAGAGATCTCAATCGCTGTCCCATTAAAAGCCATAAAATGAACAGTTTTAATGTCTTGCAAGCCACGTAACGCATATGTTCTGTGGCAAAGAAGGAGGGTTTAAGGCCCAAATGCTGCACATGTGTCCATAGGCGGCAAAGCTTTCAGCGCTGAGAGCCTCTGCTACTTATTGGCCGGTGTGACCACTGTGACAGCCTATTGCAGCAGTCATGTGATCGACCAATCCTTGCTGACCTAATGACTGTGGCAAATGGACACTGGGTGGGAATGGGTTAATGGAATGTTTTTTCTGTTCTGTAACTTGCTTGAAAATGTACACGTTTGTGTAATATGATTATCTTCCTGTCTTAGTTTTTCACACAGACCCAGATGACCAGTCATCCAGTGATGATGAAGGAATGCCCTACACCCGACCTGTGAAATTCAAAGCTGCTCATGGCTTCAAGGGTCCCTACGACTTTGAGCATATCAAAGTGGTGCAGGACCTAAGTGGAGAGCATATGGTAATGCTAGTGTCCACTAAGAGCTTTCACTAACTTTACACAGTCACACAATCCTTTAATATTCCTTTATTTTTTTTCTTCCAGGGAGCTGTCTGGACCATGAAGTTTTCTCACTGTGGGCGGTTGCTTGCTTCAGCTGGGCAGGACAATATTGTCAGAATTTGGGTTCTCAAAAATGCTTTTGATTATTTCAATAACATGAGGATCAAGTACAACACAGAAGGCAAGAGATTGCTAATTTACTTGGTTTTCAGTGAGATGAGAAAATATATTTATATATATATATATATATATATATATATATATATATATATATATATATATATATATATATATTATATATATAATATATATATATATATATATATATATATATATATATTATATATATTTGTTTTTGTTTTAAGAAGGCTTTACTGTATTACTTTAAGCCCACCTTTAGTGTGTCTGTGGTCTCTAAACTGCAGACCGGAGGCCAGATATGGCCCTTTGCTTGCTTTTGTCTGGCCCTTGAGACACATTTTTTCTCCCACTGATAGAAGAAGACATTATTCTTTTCACTGACACCAACAATGGGGCATAATTCCTGCTATTGACATCAGCTATTTCTCCCATTGATGCCAACAATGGGGTACTACTATTCCTCAAACTGAGAGCAATGATGGGGCCACTATTCCTCCCACTAATACCAAAGATGCATTGCTTACTCCCACTGATGCCAAGAAAATTTCCCATTGGCCACAGCCGGCCCCCCTAAAGTCTGAAGGACCATAAACTTGGAGACCCCTGCTATAAGTTGTCAGGTTATTCTATGGTTTTGATGGTCCAAAAGCTCTACTCCCATATAAGCCATTCTTTCCAATACACGATAGTAATGATCATCCATTGGACTGCAACAGCTGTATGCCATTTGGAATAAATGTCCAGCGGTTTTGGATTTGCAATTGGCCACAGAGGCATAAAGGAATAATTTGCATGGCTCTGATCTGTTTCCCAAAATTAAAAATTAATCCACAATTTTTTTTTCTTTGATGGAAGTGAGACAAGAAAACATTTTTTTGGTTTTAAGAAGGCTGTAATGTGCTTCTCCATAATTAAAGGGGGAACTTTCTAGTCTTTTTTTTATTTCAATTTTTTTTATTTTGAGATATCGGCGAAATACATTTGAAAACGAGATCATGTATAAGGCAAAGGTAGAAAATAATTTGTAACCATAAAGTTTGAAAAACTACTAAAATACAAATATAATATTAAATCACTTGAGATGAGAGAACCATGGCGTGACTTGGACAAAAGGAAGATTCTCAGCAATTCGGGTGAAGGAACCCCTGTCCTCCGGTAGCCCATATGGGAACTAACTGTACCGGGATAGGAGTCTCCAGCTCCCAACTTTTTAGTTTCTTTTAGCCCAACTCTCCATTCTTCTTTTTTTTTTATTATGAAATTTTAAGTTATATTGAAAACCTAATGCCTAAAGACTGTAAGAAGGGAAGTTTACATAAAAAAAAAAAAAAGGGATTATAGATGTGGAGGTGTTGGACCAACGAATCCAGTGTTACATTTTTCCAAACTACCGCAGAAGTAGGTCGGTATATCAATTGGCAAGATTATAAGAAAAGTACTTCTACGTTTCTTCTGTTTGTACAGTCAAAGAAAAGTGCATGGCTCCAACCCTCCAAGGTGCTCCCCTTATATGCTGGAATCGGGTGCTGGCTTGAAATCAGTACTCCTCCACCTGTGTTCAGGCAAAACTTTTATTGGCTTACAAGCTTCAGCACATGGTCCCACCTTCAGGACCACCCCTCCAACATATCCAATAAGCTCAATTATTGAGGATTCATATGCTACATATTGGTTTTATACAGTCTTTAGTTGTGAAATCAAGCTTTAAGTGACTTTGACACTTTAGCAAAAAGCAGGCTGGTATAAGGTGCTGGCATCTAGCTGATGTCCAGGTTTACCTTCACTTTAACAACTTCCAGCCCGGCCTATAGCAGAATGATGGCTGGGCGGGGGTTCAATTATCCTGACTGGACGTCTTATGTCATCCAGTAGGAGGCGATTGGTGGTGTGGTTTGTTAATCTGACACACCACATCCCTGGTCTCAGTAAAGAGTCTGACGTGGGTTCTTTACCATGTGATCAGCTGTGTCCAATCATTGCTGATTACATCGTAACAAGGAAGTGCCGGTTATCGGCTCTCCTCTCTACTTGCGCTCTGTCAGCACAAATGGGAGAGCCGATAAGCGAAGCGGCTCTCTTATTTGGCCTTTGTGCTGATAATTCGCACAGTGATCAGTGCATCAGCAAAAGGCCACCAGTGATACTTGGCAGTTCCTGCCAGGGATGCCAATCAGTGCGCATCAGGAGTTCGCACTGTGTAAACTGTATGTAGCCTCAGCTACATACCGTATACAGCACTGCGTTCCGTGTGTAAGACGAGACCTTCCTGTCTCACAACTAAAACAAAATGGCGTTGAGCTGAGCGGCACTTGGGCAGCGTTGTGTTCTATCAATGAATATGCTTCCTCTGATTGTCCGAGTGTCAGGCTAATGACTTCAAGATCTCCGACACTTGTAGGGTAGCTTTTGTATTCATTGATAGAATACAAAGGTGCCTATGAATGAACAGAGCTTTGGGACCATGCACTACTTTTTGTTAATGAATGGCCTGAAATCTCACTGCTCATAACTCGGTGCCCTTCACATGCAGTTCCTATTGTGGATGGGGCCATGCCCTAATTCTCCAATCAGGCACAGATTAATTAAGTAAACAGGATAATTTGACTGAGAGCATTTCTCAAATCCTTCAGTAAATCATCCTTTATGTCATGTCTTGTTTTCTTTCTCATTTCAGGGCGAGTATCTCCCTCACCATCTCAGGAAAGTCTTAATTCTTCCAAATCTGATACAGATGGTGGGGTATGTATCTCCAGACACACATTACATTACCCTTCCCTGTAGAGTTCTCTGCCAACCCCTAGCCCTGTGCACCCCCCTAAACACAAACGAACACACACACGGTAGGTAGTGGTCGTTTATCTTACACTGTAGAGCAGAGAGGTGTCGCAGTACTGGATGGAGCTGCCTGTTCTGGCAGAGAACTTGACCAACCTGGTAATTTAGGTGCCTATTGAGTTCAGCCTATTGAGATTCTCTCACCAACTTTAAAATATTGAGGGAATAGGCACAGAAAAATTTAATTTTATGCTTACTTGCAGGATTTTTTCTTTTTTCAAGTTATTCATTAGCTTATAATAGGCCTCTGAACTTGCTAGAAAATTTCACTATTTCAGAAGGGACCATTTTAAGGAGGAGCTCCAGCGTGTTCGCATAGTACACGTGCAGAGCCCGCCAGGAAGTCAGCACGGCGCTGTGCTAATCACAGCCAGGGAAACCTTTCCCGATGCTCAGCTGCAAAGATCGGGAAATGTCTCCATTTTTGTGATTAGTGCAGCGCCATGCAGACTTCCTGGCGGGCTCTGCACATGTACTATGCGAACACGCTGGAGCTCATCCTTAGTCCATTTCCTAGCACAGCCACCTCCCTCCTGCCATGTCATAGTCCCTCCCCCTATCTGGGAGTGTCTAATTACTGTCTGTGCTGCCCAGGCTCTTCCACCCCACCCCTCTCCTCTCCCCACATAAACTGTTATGTAGCATCAGGGGAGAAGGGTGGGAAATACTAAACGGTGCTGCTTACATCACATCCAAGATGGCATTTCCCAGCAGCAGTTTCTAGATTTTTGGATTCTACACATGTGAGGCTTTTAGGGATCAAACCCATTAAATGCAGATATAATCTTATTGTTGAAATGTATAGTCTCTTTAAACAGCCAGCCTTAATGCTAACCTAGCAGCAAGAAATGGACAAACCAAAAAGAACAGCGCCGTTCTAAGTGTAGCATCATAACGTTATTTATTTGGCAACTCACTATGTAATGGAGATGAAAGCACTCATCGTAATGCAACACCGGTGCAACAGGCAGGTCCAGTCCCACTTTGGTGTGTACCAAAAGGAGCTGCTGGCAGTGCACGTGCTGGTAGATTTGGGTCCCCATGGCAAGGCGCAAGTGATGTCAGAAGAGGAAACGGTGGGCATATCATATCACGTCCTGTTTCCCCTGCCATGCCAACCTCTTGTGTTGGACATCGCCTTTCATTTTATGTGCATAAAATGGATAGACTCTTTTTCAGATTTTTTTTTTTGGTAAATTAACCAGCCTAATTGATCAGAGTGTCTTCTCTTACATGTTTCATTAGAAAGAATAATGCATTTAATTGTTGGCAATAAAAAAAAAAGAAAATTGCGAACCCAGACACGCTAGTAAATGAGGCCCAGTAAGTTTCCTTGTCGCCATATATTTCTTTCTTGCTTCAGTTTCTTCTCCCTTGCTTATTGGATTGACTTTTGCAGGTTTACAGTGCAGCAGATGATACGGACCCGGATGATAAGAATGCACCATTTCGCCAGGTACCCTTCTGTAAATACAAAGGGCACACAGCTGACCTTCTCGACTTGTCCTGGTCTAAAGTAAGTTCATACTTTTACAGCATTGTGTGGCTCTTTAGCATTGTGTGGCTCTTTAGCATTGTGTGGCTCTTTAGCATTGTGTGGCTCTTTAGCATTGTGTGGCTCTTTAGCATTGTGTGGCTCTTTAGCATTGTGTGGCTCTTTAGCATTGTGTGGCTCTTTAGCATTGTGTGGCTCTTTTTAGCATTGTGTGGCTCTTTTTAGCATTGTGTGGCTCTTTAGCATTGTGTGACTCTTTTTAGCATTGTGTGACTCTTTTTAGCATTGTGTGACTCTTATGGCTTTTTCCAGTTAAGAGTGTGAATTGGCGCAATTACTCATAGCAAGAAATGACTCGGCTTGCATACTGTATTAATAATTTAGTACTTTTTATTAGGCAAGTCCATTAGCTCATAATAGTCCAAGATTGTTCTTAGTTTTAAAATTTCCTTCTTTTCGGAACATCTGCTGCATTATACAGTCTTAAGATGCAATAGGCTAATTAGATATTCTCATGTAATGTATGTCACCTAAGTCTTAAAGTTTTTAACACTTTTATTCTTCTAGTGTGGCTCTTTGAAACTTGTTAATCTTTCATGGGATTTACAGGCTCAGGCAGATTGTGGAAGCTTCTTCTACAATAACATTCTGGAGCGTCATTAAAGTAATAAGGAGAATGGCCACTTTGGCATTTTCTAGTTCTGAGGGCCAGATGGCTGGTAGTTTTAGGCCTGATACTTTACACAGCTGGCACTTTTTGTGAGCATTTTGGCTGCACAGAATTGATCACTGCACATCTGTGCGTATAAAACCTGATCTTCATGTTATTTCTAAAGGCTTTCGATATACAAGGGGTCCTCAAAATATTTTCACACTTTTATATTTACGTTGGAAAGTAATTGCTCGTGTCCGAGAGTGTCATATGACTAGTCTGGTAAGCCAGCTGACCTTGCAGTTTTTAGTATAATGCCTCGTACACACGGTCGGAATTTCCGACAACAATTGTTCGATGTGAGCTTGTTGTCGGAAAATCTGACCGTGTGTATGCTCCATCGGACATTTTCTATCAGAATTTCCAACAACAAATGTTTGAGAGCTGGTTCTTAATTCTTCAGACGACAAAAGTTCTTTTCGGAAATTCCAATCATCTGTAGCCAATTCCGATGCACAAAAAATCCTAGGCATGCTTGGAATCAATTTGACGCATGCTCGAAATCATTGAACTTCATTTGTCTTCGTGTTGTACGTGACCACGCTCTTGACGTTCGTAATTTCTGACAAAATTTGTGTGACCGTGTGTATGCAAGTTTGAGCGAACAATACGTCGGGGGGGGGGGGGGGGGGGAATCCATGGTTTTGATGTCTGAATTTTCGATCATGTGTACACGGCATAAGAGTGGTCACGCTGTAGTGAAGATGACTGCAGAAACGTTTTGAAGAACCCTCATACCTGCAAATATGCTACTAATTTAGTCCTGGTTCCATGGGTGTTGTCAAACAAACTCTGATTTATGTGTAATTTAGCAGCATTTAGGTAAAGGATTGCTTAGATGATTTCTGGAAAATCAGGATCTTTTGCTCTTAAAGCAAACTGAAGCTGACTGATGATCAGTCGTGCCTACACACCATCGGTTAAAAATCCGATCGCGTCCAACGCGGTGACGTAAAACAGGACGTGCTGAGAAACATGAAGTTCAATGCTTCCGAGCATGCGTCGACTTGATTCTGAGCATGCGTGGATTTTTAACCGATGGATGTACCCACAGACGATCGTGTTTTTTTTTTTTTTTTTTTTTTTTTTTTTTTTTTTTTTTTTTTCGATCTTCTTTTTTTTTTTTTTAACTGATGGGGCCCACACACGATCGGTTCGTCTGATGAAAACGGTCCATCAGACGAACTGATCGTGTGTACGTGGCATTACATTGAACATGTGTCTGTAGCTTACTGAACTGTCCTGTGATAGAACCGTAAACACATTTCGAAGCTTCTCATTTGCCCACACAACACGTTTTTATATGTCCTTTTTATAATGTAAGCCTACCTTGCATAACCTCCCTCATTCCCAGCGACCGCTTTCTCATTTGAATTAACTGTTGTAACAGAAGAAAAGATCAGCTGTAATTCCACTGAACATTCTACATGAAGTATTGAAGAGTACAGTATTTAATCAATACTCTGGCAGAATGAAACAAGGCTACAATCATTATTTGTGTCTGTACCACATTTAACAGTCATTCTTTTAAGTCCAGAAAGTCAATTTTGCTGCTTTAATTATAGTGAGCAGTCCAAATGTTCTTTGTAAATTGCAGTTATGCCTTAGCCTGGCCTGCACTGGTAATGATCCCTTTGCAGCACATAATCAGAAAGTTGACTAGACACTGTTCCTGTTGTTGAAGAGAACACGTGCTGTATTTTAAAGAGCTGACAATGATCTCTGCTA
This sequence comes from Rana temporaria, assembly GCF_905171775.1. Lineage (NCBI taxonomy): Eukaryota > Metazoa > Chordata > Amphibia > Anura > Ranidae > Rana > Rana temporaria. The sequence goes on from NC_053497.1 coordinate 65,479,919, forward strand.
TTCTTACCCCCACAGAATTACTTCTTACTCTCATCATCAATGGACAAGACAGTTCGCCTATGGCACATATCCAGGAGGGAGTGTCTGTGCTGCTTCCAGCATATAGATTTTGTTACTGCAATAGCTTTCCATCCGAGGGTAAGTGAGATGACTACCTTTGCCCTGAAGGCCACCAATATGTAAATAAAATGTACTGTAACTTGTAGAATGATGGAGTGGGTGGGTGAGCTGCGCGGCTCTCTGCTCTTTCATGTTTCCAGAAATCACCCGGCCCCCCTCCAGCTGGGCGCTCTTCTATGTGTACTGTCCAGCAATCCCCCCCCCCTCTCCGACTTCTCCCAAGTCCCGCCCCTCCTGTGTGCTCCATCCAATCCAATCTCCTAAGTCCCAAGCAGCTTCAGTGCTTCACACTCCTGAGTCCCGTCCCTCCTCCTGTGTGCCCGTCTGTGAAGAAGGGGAGGTGGGCGGGAAGATTAAAAACAAGCATCCACAAGCTGAGCCAGCCCCTGGGAACCATTCCAAGTGAGAAAGCATGTTCACCGACCAGACTCTGATCCCCCCTCTTTCTCTGACACCCCCTTTCTCTCTGCCCCCCCCCTCTCTCTCTCTGTCTCTCTCTCTCTCTCTGTAATATAAGGGGGTCCAGTGATGCAGGGTGCTGTGTAATGTAAAGGGGTCCAGTGATGCGGGGTGCTGTGTAATGTAGGGGGGTCCAGTGATGCATGGTGCTGTGTAACGTAGGGGGGTCCAGTGATGCGGGGTGCTGTTTAATGTAAAGGGGTCCATAGGTGCAGTGTAATGTAAAGGGGTGCTGTGTAATGTAAAGGGGTCCAGTGATGCAAGGTGCTGTGTAATGTAAAGGGGTGCAGGGTGCTGTGTAATGTAAAGGGGTCCAGTGATGCAGGGTGCTGTGCAATGTAAAGGGGTGTGAAATATATATGCATATGAGCGTATAATTTTTTTAATTTTTTGGGTGGGGGAGTGGATCTTGGGTGGGAGTTCCCACACTTTTTTTTCCCAGGACTTGACCCCTGATCGGCACACTTGGCAAATCTGGTTTTGAGTTTACTGTAGGCACCCAGCATGCCCTAGTGTTTAATAATTACATTGATGGGTCAGGAGCTTGATCCTGCCTCCTTATGTTTCCAAAGATGCTTTGTATGCCACACTAAGGCTTCATGTACATGGGGTGTTTTTACAACTGCTCCTGAACGATTACATTTGACAGATGGTAACCCACGTTTAAAACGTTTGTTTTGCCGCGTTTAGATTTTTTTTTTCTTTTTTTTTTAAATGGTGAAAAACGCATATAAACTAAATGCGTCTAGTCGCGTTTGGCGTCTGGAACGTGGAAAGCTTCGGCGTCTGAACCCATTTTTTTTGCTTTTAAAGAAACGCTGTAAAATGCAACTGCCTAAAAACGTCAATAAACGAGACTGTGTACATGGTCACAAAGGATAACATTGAATGAGTTCAGGGACAGTTGGAAAAAAAGCATCAAACTGCCTCTGAATGTACATTTAGCAGCGTCCTGTGTACATGGGACCTAATGGACCAAAACTCTGGTGGGGAAAGCTGATAAGGTGGGACTATTTGCCACCAATGAATCCAGGTAGTTAGTGCATTTCTTTGTTTGGGTGAAGTCGTGGGGTAATTTACAAGTGCACTAGCATGTTGACACATCATGTAAGACAGTACATGCTAAATGCAATGTATGTGGTTTAAATACAGCCAGAAGGAATACATAAAGCACTTCTTGTTTCGCATACATTCCCCCGCAGTTTGTCTTTAAAAAATAAGTTCACCTTATGTTATATGTTGCACCCATATTTAGGGTGTAACATGTTACTGTTGCAACAGCCCCCGCTACCCCATGATCACCCATTGTGACAGCGAGAGAGGATCTTCTCCCTGCACCCGCTGTCTCAATTAAAAAAAAAAAAAAAATGCAGCTCTGCAGGGCTTCGCCCACCTAGCTGTGTCATTCATTTGCAGAGTACTGTGAATGGGAGAACTACACGTACCAACATCCTTTGCGGCTGATAGCTTGAAGTTCTCCATGAACTACCCAGGCGATGTTTGAGTTTAGTAGGTAGTTCAGTGATGCTTCCTGTTGTGTAACAGCCTGCCAGTATTTGGCACACGCAGACAAGATGCACTGACAGTCTGAATGTGCCCTGCTTTTCTCCTGCGAGCAGCAGATCCCTTTTTGCATTGCAGGCTCCTAGTAAAATAAGTAATAAAAGCACCTTTTTTTTTTTTTTTTTATCTGCAAAGGTGAACTTCTCCTTTTTGTGAAATGTGAACAAATGTCAAAGTAAATTAAGAAGGCTTGTGAATTCCTGGGTATTTGGGGCAGTGGCATCGCACTCTCCACCTTGTCAAATTGGAGAAATCTTTACATTCATTCAGAAAATGCAACGCATTCTCTGAATGGTGCCTGTACTGAGCAACTGACCTCCTGTGTTCAGAATGCAGCAGGACAGCCACTTGGCGCTGGACCCAGACTCAAGTGGAGATCACTGGCGTAGCGATGTCTGCCAGATTCCAGGGGCATCAGCCAGGTATGGTCTATGCATAGTTACCGTACTTTGGTCCAAGCTGGACCAATGTAAACGCTTATGAAATCTTCATACCTGGAATTCCTCTTTTAACCACTTAAGGACCAGCCACCGCAGTTTTACTGCTGCAGGTTGGCTCCCATGGGCAAAGCGACATTGCCTTATGTCTCTCCGCCTTTTGGCCACTAGGAGGCATGCACGACCCCGCCGCTGGAGCTGATGCGATGACTGCCAGGCACCCGTGATAGCTTGTGACAGAGTGAGAACCGGGATCTGTGTGTGTAAACGCACAGATTCTGGTTCTCTCAGGGGGAGAGGAGACTGATCGTGTGTTCATACTGATTATGAACACCAATCTGTAATTTCTCCTGGTCGGTCCCATCCACCCCACAGTTGGAACACGCACTAGGGAACACAGTTAACCCCTTGATTGCCCCTGATGTTAACCACTTCACTGCCAGTGTCATTTATACAGTAATCCGTGCATTTTTTATAGCACTGATCACTGTATAATTGTCACTCGTCCCAAAAATGTGTTGAGTGTCTGATCTGTCCGCTGCAATATCACAGTCCCGATTAAAAATCGCAGATCACCGACATTGCTAGTTAAAAAAATAAAAATGCCATAAAACTATCCCCTATTTTGTAGATGCTATAACTTTTGTGCAAACCAATCAATATATACACTTATTGGAATTTTTTTCCCTGTTCGTCTTTCAGGACAGGTACTGTAGAGAGACACAGGCTCCTCCCCTCACAGGAAACACCGCCTTCCAATTAAGAATTTAAGCCTCATCCTCCCTCAGCTCCTCAGTTTATGGTGTTTCCTCCGGAGGGGAGACACCGCTGGGGGCCAAGGGCCAGACAGCTGGGGAAGCTGAGGCCAGTTTTCCTGAGAGGGGGGACCTGTTCTCCCTGGGCTCAGGGCTATTTTTTAAACGCATGGCGTCCTGGTTGACTGGGGAAGTCACTTACCCAGGACATCGCCGTGTAGCGTCCCGCGGACATTCCTGGGGTGGATTCAGCCGCGGAGGCCTATTCACTCAACGCACAGGGGTGGCGCTGCAGGCGGGGTGCACGCTCCCTGTGAGATTTCACAGTCGGCCAGGAGCTGGGCCGGACCGGATGACGAGTGACGTCAGTTCCGGGGGGGGCGGGCACTTCCGCCGGATACGCGTCACTGGTCCCGGACGCTGCAGTGTGAAAAGGCCTGACGCTGGGCTGGTGCGGCCTCTCTCTTCTCAGCCGTAGGGTCGGCGTTTTGGCAGGCAGTCGCGACCACATTCCTCAGCGAGATGTCGGAAGCAGAGGCTTCCCGTGCACCTCCGGATGACGACAGCACCAGCCACTCTAAGGTAAGGAGAACCCTGGGGTGGTGTTCCCTTATCATGTTGTACAGCTTCACTGGTGATTTTTTTGTTTTCCTGGTGGTCGGGGAGTTTGTTAGTGTAGTGTGTCTGGAACCCTGGTGGTGGTTGGTCCTAGAACACTCCTGGTGGTTACCTGTGTTATGCGCTGGTCTCTCTTTTAATCTAGCCTCCACTTTCTTCTGTGTTTTTCAGAAATCCACAGAAAAATCAGCCCACAGCAGGAAGAAATGCCCTTCCTGCAGATCTTCACTTAGTGAGAGTTGGAACAAAGCACTTTGCAGGAGATGTATTGAGGGGCTGGTTAAAGAAAGGGAGGCAGAGCAGGCATCTGAATTAGCAGCTTCTATGAAAGAGCTTTCTGGCACCTTTCAATCGTTTAAAGATATTTTTGCTAATTTTCAATTGCCCCAAAGCAGCCCTTCTGTAGCGCAACAGGTAATTCCACCGAATCCTGAGGTTCTTCCCTCTGGGAGTAGAGAGAAACCTGCGGATATCAGAGAGGATGCTGAGGAGGAGCAAGACAGTGCCGCTTCTAGCTCCCAAGAGGAGTCAGATAGTGAGAAGACAGAGGCAGGGTCCTCAAAGGTCTCTCGCTACAAGCTTTCCCTTGAAGAGGTGGAAGAGTTATTGGAAACTATCCACGCTACTTTAGGGATAGTTGAGGAGAAAAAGACACTGTCACTCCATGACCAGATGTACAGTGGTTTGGGAGAACAAAAGAAAAGGGTTTTTCCAGTCCATGAAGTACTGGTCAATGCCATCAAAAAAGAATGGCAGGACCCAGAGAGGAAACCTTTCTTCTCAAACTCTTTGAAGAGGAGGTTTCCTTTTTCTGAAGAGGAGGCTTCAGTGTGGAACAAATCCCCCAAACTAGATGCCGCCTTTTCGCAGGTATCCCGACATACGGACTTGGCGTTTGAGGACATGGGGGTCCTTTCAGACCCCATGGACAGGCGGATGGATTCGCTATTAAAAAAGTCCTGGGATGCTTCCCAGGGGAACCTTAAGCCAGCTATGGCAGCAACAGTGGTGGCCCGTAATTTAGAGCATTGGCTCTTACAAATTAAGGCACATATTGAGGCCGGAACGCCAAAAGAGACTATACTTTCCTCTTTTCCAACTTTACTGAGTGGCGTACGGTATGTAGCGGACGCCTCAGCAGAGTCAATCCGCATGTCTGCCAGATCTGCAGCTCTATCTAATTCTGCAAGAAGAGCTCTCTGGCTCAAGACATGGCAGGGGGATAGCGCCTCAAAGGTTAAATTGTGCGGGATCCCCCTTACAGGAGACTTATTATTTGGGCCAGGCTTGGAGGCTGTCTTAGATCGTACAGCCGACAAGAAGAAGGCTTTCCCCTTAAAGAAAAAATTTGGGGGACAGACAAAGAAAAAATTCTGGACCCAAAAGAAGGTGGAAGTCCCCAAACCTGAGGGAAAGAAAAAGTTTTGGGGACCAAAAGGGAAAGGCCGTGCCGGGGCACTTTTTCGTGCTCCTGAACAGCCCCAAAAACCTCAATGACGGAGTCAAGGTGGGAGGAAGGTTGGGGGCCTTTCTCCCACAATGGGAGACGATCACCAGCAACCAATTTGTGCTGGGGATCATAAGGAGAGGGTACAGACTAGAGTTCTCAAGTCCCCCCCCATCCAGACTCTTAGTCACCAATTTGCCCCAATGCAAAGAGAAATCTGTGGCTCTGATCTCCTCTCTTCAGGAGTTGGAGGATCAGGAGGTGGTAGTTCGGGTTCCATCGGAGGAGATAGGAAAGGGCTTCTACTCCCACATATTTGTGGTCCGCAAGCCTTCAGGGAAATTCAGGCTTATACTGAATTTAAAACCTCTAAACACCTCGGTCACGTACAAACGGTTTCGGATGGATTCCATCTATTCCGTGAGGACACTCCTCCTTCCGAACTGCTTCATGGCATCCATAGATTTAAAGGATGCCTACCTACACATCCCAATAGCGGAATGCCATCAGAGATTTCTCAGACTGGCCGTGAGGTCCAGAGAGGGGATGTTTCACCTGCAATTCAAAGCACTCCCCTTCGGGCTCTCCTCTTCCCCCCGCATATTCACCAAAGTGATGGTGGAGGTACTAGCCTTTCTACGTCTCAAGGGCATCCTGGTGATAGCTTACCTGGACGATCTGCTATTCTTTGCAGACTCTCCGACACGGTTGTCCCAGGACCTCCAGGTTGCAAAGGGGATTCTGGAGAACCTAGGTTGGTTACTCAATCTGGAAAAATCCAGCCTGACACCCTCCCAAAGAGTCACTTTTCTGGGATATGTACTGGACTCAACCAGACAGATGACTTTTCTCCCAATAGAAAAAGTTCAGAAGGTGGACAACGTAATATCACTTCTTCAGAGCAGTTGCCAGCTTCCGATAAGGAAAGTCATGTCAGCTCTGGGGTTATTAACATCTTGTCTTCCTGCAGTGCAGTGGGCGGGTCTGCATTTCCGACCTCTACAACTGTTCATACTGAACATTTGGGACCACAAACCGGAATCCTTGGATTCCCTGATATCCATACCGGTTCACATCAAGAGGTCCCTTTGGTGGTGGAGGAAGGGGGCGAACCTTTTACAGGGCCTGGATTGGATCTCCCCGATTTCCAGAACAGTGACAACAGATGCCAGTGGCTCCGGTTGGGGAGCACACCTGGACTCCCTTCTGACACAGGGTCGCTGGGCAAAAGAGGACTCGCAAAAATCTTCGAATTGGAGAGAACTAAAAGCGATAGAGTTAGCCCTCAAAGCCTTTCAGAAGGAGCTGCAGGGACAGCATGTTCGAATCAGGACAGACAACTCCTCGGCAGTAGCTTATGTCAACAAGCAGGGGGGCACCAGGAGCAAGTCCTTATGGGATCTGACAAAATCTATTCTCATATGGGCGGAGGCCAATGTCTTGTCCCTCTCAGCCATACATCTGAAGGGAGAATTAAATCAGGTCGCAGACTTCCTCAGCAGGAAGAAACTGAGGGAGGGCGATTGGGTTCTGAATCAGGAAGTTTTCAGAGCGATCACTCAAAGATGGGGTCTTCCGGAGGTGGATTTATTCGCCTCAAGAGAAAATGCCAAAACTCGGCTCTTTTTTTCCCTAAACAGATGGGATGGAGCTCTGGCGGTGGACGCTCTGGCCCAAACCTGGAAGTTCTCCAGGTGTTATGCTTTCCCCCCTCCGGTTCTAATACCAGCAGTCCTGAGGAAACTGCAGGGGGAGAACACAACACTCATTCTCATCGCACCTCATTGGCCCAGGAGACCATGGTTCTCTATCCTAAAAAATCTATCGATAGAATCTCCTTGGATTCTACCAATTCGGGAGGATCTCCTTTTGCAGGGTCCAATCTGCTGCCCGCAGGTAGAGAGATGGAACCTGGCAGCCTGGCTTCTGAGGAAGAGCTGCTGAGGGGCAAAGGGTTTTCAGAACGCTTGGTTGAAACACTCCTAAGCTGTAGAAAGAAGGAGACGCAAGCCATTTACCAAAAAGTGTGGAAACGGTTTAACATCTGGTGTGCAGAAAGCTCATTCAGTGTCAACAGCTCTGTGGCTGTTTTAGAATTTCTTCAAGCTGGAGCTGATAAAGGGTTGGCAACTAGCACGCTGAAGGGTCAGGTGTCAGCGCTAAGTGTATTTTTTGAAAAACAACTAGCATTTGACCCTTGGGTCTCTAGATTTTTTAAGGCTTTGAGTAGACGGAGACCTGTTAAAACCTCCAACTTCCCAGTTTGGGATCTCTCATTGGTTCTTCAAGCCTTTACAGTAGAACCATTTGAGCCTTTAGACAAATGTAGTTTAAAAGTGATCACTCTCAAAACAGTGTTTTTAGTAGCGATCACTACTGCCAGGAGAGTGAGCGAACTCGAGGCCCTATCTATTAGGGTCCCCTTTTTTCAAGTTTTTCCGGATCGCATCATTTTTAAGACAGATCCGGCTTTTCTACCAAAGGTAGCTTCTAAGTTTCACAGAAGTCAAGAAATAACATTGCCTTCTTTTTGTTCAAATCCTGTGAGGGAACAGGAACACAAGTTTCACAACCTAGATGTTAGGAGGTGTGTCCTACAATACTTGGATTACACAAGTCAGTTCAGGAAAGCTGATTCACTATTTGTTTTGTTTTCTGGGTCCAAGAAAGGGTCTAGGGCTTCTAGACGCACGATAGCCAGGTGGTTAAGGGCAGCCATCGTTCTAGCCTATTCTTCTAGGGGAGTAGAGCCTCCACAGGGTATCAAGGCTCATTCCACCAGGGCAGTAGCAACTTCCCAAGCAGAGTGTGCTGGTGCTTCCCCGGAGCAGATCTGCAAGGCTGCAACATGGTCTAGTTTCTCAACGTTTGTAAAACATTACAGACTGGACCTACTTTCAACCAAAGACCAGGCTTTTGGACGCAAAGTACTGCAAGCAGTTGTCCCACCCTAGGGTAAGGTGCTCGCTTATCCTCTCTACAGTACCTGTCCTGAAAGACGAACAGGGAAAAACGGGGTTACTTACCGGTAACATCCCTTTTCCTGGAGTCTTTCAGGACAGCACTGGTACCCACCCTCTTTTGTTGTAGGGGATATTATGGAAACTCATCAGACGAGGCCGTCAGGTAAGATGTAATTTTATACTTTTATGACGTGTTCTTGTGTCTCCCCAGCTGGCCGGAGGTACTCTGGAAAAAACTGAGGAGCTGAGGGAGGATGAGGCTTAAATTCTTAATTGGAAGGCGGTGTTTCCTGTGAGGGGAGGAGCCTGTGTCTCTCTACAGTACCTGTCCTGAAAGACTCCAGGAAAAGGGATGTTACCGGTAAGTAACCCCGTTTTTTTTTTCCTATATTTTTGATTGTTTGTGTTTTTTTGTTTTTTTTTTACCAAAAATATGTAGAATTTATATTGTCCTAAACTGAGGGAAAAAATTGGCATATTTATTACAGCAAAAGTAAAGAATATTGTGTGTTTTTTTTGTTTTTTTTTCAAAATTGTCGCTTTTCTTTTGTTTTTATAGCGCAAAAAATTTAAAACCGCAAAGGTGATCAAATGCCACCCATAAAACTCCATTTATGGGGAAAAACGGATGTCAATTTTGTTTGGGTACAACGTTGCACGACCGCACAATTGTCAGTTAAAGCGACGCAGTGCAGAATCGCAAAAAATGGCAGTTATTGAGCAGCCAAATCTTCTGGAGCTGAAGTGGTTAAAAAAAAAAAAAAAAAAAAAATGAAAGCAACATTTTTCAATTGATTAAAAAGAGCTGTTAGTAAAAAGTGAATTTGGTGGAGGATCTGAACTCCTGATCGGATTCTAGGCCCTCAAACAAGGATTGCCAATCTCGGGGGGGGGGGGGGGGTTAATTCCCAGCTTATTTTTTCCAATTTGTGTGTGTGAATCATCCATGTGTTGAACACTGTTGTCTTCTCCCTAGAGGAGACTATGATGCAGCATATTCCTCCGTCTCCCAGTCAGGTGACTGTGCAGCTTAGTCATGTTCTTGGAATAGGAAGACTAAACTGCGTAATCCTATGCGTGTCGCTGGCTTCTGCTCAATGACTGCGCAGGAAAAGCCTCCCACTCTCCTTTAAGAGCTTCTTTATAGAACTCTGTTTATTATTCAGCTTGTTTATGAAAAACAAATCTCTTTATTGTAAAAACATTGATTAAATTGCAGCAAAACATAGTTTTGTTGTGTTTATAACACTTTAATGTGTACTCGCTGTCTGGACTCAGCTGGAGCTCATTTTATTAGTATCTATAAAAGAATTGGTAATTGCTTACGCAATCGTTGTATTCTATTTTGTGGCATCGGGGGAGTGTTGTTTCAATGTTCGGAAAGTGCAGTTTCCGTTATTGATTGATTGCTAATGAAAGCAAATTACCTCTCCCAAGTCATTGGCTTACTATCCTGCAAAGGATAATGATATAGATAGTTTGCATTTGTGTGCAGCATGTTTTGAAAGGCAGTTTTACTTGGCAAATATGAAGAGCTTAGCTTGTATATCGGCATGCATTACTTATTGTGTTCTCTTTTGCCTATAGCAGCCTTTCCTAACCAGGGTTCCATGGAATCCTAAGATTCTTCCAGTGGTTACTAGGCCTTGTACACACGACCGGATCTGTCCGCTGATACTTGTCCGCGGACCAGTTTCAGCAGACAAGTTCGGTCGTGTGTACGGCCGACCGGACAGGTTCCCAGCGGACATTTGTCCAGCCGACCGTTTTCCAGCAGACAAAAATTTCTTAGCATGCTAAGAAACATGTCCGCTGGAAACCTGTCCGTCGGACATGTTCGGTCGTCTGTACAGACTCACCGGACATGTCCGATCGGCCGCCATCCCTCGCATGCGTCGAAGTGATTCGAGGCATGCGTGGAAGCATTGACCTTCCAGGGTTGCGCACATCGCCGCGTCATCGTCTCGGCGACGGCGCGGATTTCTGTCTGATGGTGTGTACAACCATCAGATAGAAATCTCCGGGCGGACACGTCTGCTGAAAATGGCCCGGCGGGCCGTTTTTCAGCGGACAGTCCGCTCATCTGTATGGGGCCTAGGGGTCCTTGAGCAAGGAGTACGTTTTGCTTCTCAGATGGGTAACCACTGACATCAATATTATTATTATTATTATTATTATCTATATGCAAGGGGAAGTTCTTCCCAATGATCCCAAATTGTAAGGAGCATTCTTCTCAGTGCCCCTCTTCCTAATGTACTGTAAATATAGTCATTTATTAAAAAGGTGTCCTTGGGCCCAAAAAGTTCAATGGTTCCTCGATGATAAAAAGGTTGTAAAAGCCAGATCTAGAGCCTAAAGGTAGTCGCTGATCTGATCCCTCCGAAAAAGGTCTTTTGAAGTGCTTTGTAATACTAACCTATTTGTTCTACCCCATTGTCCTATAAAGGACACTAAAGCCCCGTACACATGGGCCAAATATCTGTTTCAATAGAAACTGGCCAATGATGGCGGCCAGTCTGACAGAAGGCGGCCAAACATCCGGCTTCTGTCAAGGGGGCAAAGGCCTTCTGATCGGCATCTAAGTGCTGGCAGCCAATGGTCAAGAGCGCTGACTGGTGTGTTCTGGTGGGGCCATGTCCCGGTCAGAACACAATAACCAAGTGGGGGAAATCGCTGTGCTAACATTGTAAGCTCTTCTGAGCAGGGCCCTCGTAATCCTCTTGTATTTTATTGTATTATAACTGTATTGTCTCCCTATTTTATATTGTAAAGCGCTGTGTAAACTGTTGGTGCTAAATAAATCCTGTATAATAATGCATCATCTCCTCCCGAGCTCTTCAGTTTACAGATGGTATGTACTAGGCTTTAACCACTTTCCACCTGTGCTATAGCCAAAAGTGTGAGGAGAAATGAGGAAAGCTATCTTCTGTTACAGGGACATCGGTCCCACACCTTGCAAACCAGTGCCACCCATCAGTGCTGCCTAATCAGTGCAGCCTATTAGTGCCCATCAGTGCAGCCTCATCGACAAAGGAGAAACATTATCTGTTTCCAAAAAAAAAAACAGCAGTGATTAAATGCCACCAAAAGAAAGCTCTATTTGTGTGGGAAAAAAATGATAAAAATGTTGTTTGGGTACAGGGTTGTATTGTCATTCAAAGTGCGACAGTGCTGAAAATTGGCCTGGGCTGGAAGGGGGTATAGGTGCCCAGTAAGCAAGTGGGTTAAGCTGGCTACACACTTTGTTTGTTTTTTCATTCATTCAACCCAATAGGTTGACCTAAAAAAAAGTGACAGATCGCCTTACCAACAGAAGAGATGTGGGTCAGATGCTGGTTTTCCAGCATCCTCATTTGACGGAAGCATGTCATGAGACTTCTGTAGAACAGACCGCTGTACGCACGGACCAAACGTCAGGTGGTTACTCTTGAACGGGATAATTTCAGCCATGTGTACAAGGATTTAGAAGAACTTTGTAATACATGGCTGTTGCTGCACCTCCTGACCAGACGCATCTCCACACAGCCTCCATGGGGGGTCATGTTCTCATGAAGGGCAGGACAACATTCTGGGGGAAATACTGATTGGCTTGCTGTGCCTGAATGTCACAATATGACACAGAGCAGGTGATATGCTGTGTGTGTGTGTGTGTGTGTGTGTGTGTGTGTGTGTGTGTGTCATCAGCCTAATGGATCTTTGTGGTACATTGCACAACTTTTTACTATTAATGGATCAGCCAGGCAATTATTTTTTATTTTTTTTCATGCTTTCTCATATTATCTTTTGGTGTCCTATTTAGTAGTACAATCTGTTTCCCCAGCGTAGACCCTGTTTCCGACTTGTCTTCCTACTAGGGCTGTGACTGATTAAAATTTTGTGTTCGATTAATCGTTTTTTTTTTTAATCGATTAATCGACTAATTTCGATTAATTAACGCACATACAGATACAACTACTTTTAGCTGATCTCCTTGCATTGCAACTCTGCATTAGCCACTGGTAAATGTGGTGGGGGCAGTATGGGGGGCAGATGTGTATATTCTTGCAGTATGGGGGCAGATGTGTATATTACAGCATCTGCCCCCATGCTGTAATATACACATCTGCCCCCATGCTGTAATGTACACATCTGACCCCATGCTGTAATATACACATCTGCCCCCATACTGCAAGAATATACACATCTGCCCCCATACTGCAAGAATATACACATCTGCCCCCCATACTGCCCCCACCACATTTACCAGTGGCTAATGCAGAGTTGCAATGCAAGGAGATCAGCTAAAAGTAGTTGTGTGGCAGATGTGTACATTACAGCATGGGGCAGATGTGTATATTCTTGCAGTTTGGGGGCAGATGTGTACATTACAGCATGGGGGCAGATGTGTACATTACAGCATGGGGGCAGATGTGTACATTACAGCATGGGGGCAGATGTGTACATTACAGCATGGGGCAGATGTGTACATTACAGCATGGGGGCAGATGTGTACATTACAGCATCTGCCTCCATGCTGTAATATACACATCTGCCCCCATGCTTTAATATACACATCTGCCTCCCATACTGCAAGAATATACACATCTGCCCCCATGTGTACATTACAGCATGGGGGCAGATGTGTATATTCTTGCAGTATGGGGGCAGATGTGTACATTACAGCATGGGGGCAGATGTGTACATTACAGCATGGGGGCAGATGTGTACATTACAGCATGGGGGCAGATGTGTACATTACAGCATCTGCCTCCATGCTGTAATATACACATCTGCCCCCATGCTTTAATATACACATCTGCCTCCCATACTGCAAGAATATACACATCTGCCCCCATGTGTACATTACAGCATGGGGGCAGATGTGTATATTCTTGCAGTATGGGGGCAGATGTGTACATTACAGCATGGGGGCAGATGTGTACATTACAGCATGGGGGCAGATGTGTACATTACAGCATCTGCCCCCATGCTTTAATATACACATCTGTCCCCATACTCCAGGAATATATACATCTGCCCCATAATGTTACCACACACAGATGGTTGTCCTTTCTTACCTGACTATCAGGCAGGCAGACCCATCTGCAGAGTAGCCGATGGACACACGTGCGCAAGGGAAGAAGATACAAGCAGGCGGGCAGGTGATGATGACGTCAGCGCGCCGCGGCTCCGGAGCTAGGCCGAAGCCGCGGCCTTTCCTATGGGCGAGACCGCGGAGCTCACTCCGCGGATCGTCATCGATCAAAATAATTTTAATCGACCAAAGAAATTAACGATTAATCGACCAATTAATCGTTAATTTCCGCAGCCCTACTTCCTACATAAGTGGTCTTTTTAAAGGCCCATACACATGATCAGACTTTTCGACAACAATGGTCCGACGGACGTGTTTTATCAAAAAATCTGACCATCTGTATGCTCCATCGGACAATTGTTGGTTTTTCAACGGACAAATGTTCGCTGTGCATGCTCTCAAATTTTTTAACAAATGTCCGATGGAGGATAATCCGATCATGTGTACACAAGTCCACCAGACTAAAATCCAAAGTACAAACACTCATGCTCAGAACCAATGCTAAAGATCAGAAAACAATAGCAGAAGTTGCCCAAAGGGTGGCGCTAAAGAGCTGAAAAACCACGTGATTTGGTGAATGTTGGCTGAAAATGTTCTGCCGTGTGTATGCAGAACAAGTTCACGGCCAACGCCCCTTCGGACTAAAATACATGGAAAAGTCAGATGGAAGTCGGATCGTGTGTATGAGGCTTTAGACTACCTACATTGGAGTCCCTTGAACTGGTGTTAAAGTATGTACTTTCTGAACACATTTGGATCCAATGATGGATCGTCATCCCTCCCATGTAGTACATCATTTTGTTGACCAGGTTATTGTGGTTCTGAACTCCCAAGGGATGAATGCTTTAGAGAGGTAGTGAGCATCCATTTTGTTCCTCCGGCTGAGGCATGACATCAAAAACAATTTGTATTGACTGCAGTGACCATTGGCAAGTAAATTGTATAATTTTTTTTCTTTTTTTTTGGTAGGATGACCGATACTTCTTGAGCGGCTCCTTGGATGGGAAACTCCGACTCTGGAACATTCCTGACAAAAAGGTTGCCTTGTGGAATGAAATTGATGGGCAGACCAAGCTCATTACTGCTGCAAACTTCTGTCAGAATGGCAAGCACGCTGTGATCGGCACATATGATGGCCGCTGCATCTTCTATGATACAGAGGTAATGCTCTGATCCATCAGCTTGCAGTGTCGTAATTAGAGTCCTACACCAATGTACATTTGCATCTATGATTTTGTTGTTTTTGTTTGTGTGTGTTTTTGTTTTTTTGTTTTTTTTTTAAGCTTGTCACAACAAATTTGATTCACTTTTCTGATTTAATGGCTTTATTGATTTATTAAGAGGGGAATTTTGGTCTCAGTTGGAAGTGTTTGCAAGTAAGTGGCTTCTGGGTAGTTATTCTATCTTAATCATACAGTATGGGACACAGTAATTGATTCTTAGACCAGGGGGCTCCCTGTTTTTTATTAGTATCCTTAGGTGATGAATCCTGTCTCCTGTTGGAAAAGATTTTATTTTTTATCGGGAGGGGACTGGGGGTGATGATGGCAGAAGTTATAGAGCTTAATAGGCAGATTCAGAAAGACTTAGGCTGGCGTATCAGTAGATACGCCAGCCCAAGTCTGAATCTGCGCCACCGCAAATTTTAAGCGTATTCTGGTAACCAGATACGCTTAAATTAGGCTAAGATACGAGCGCCGTAAGTGTCTTACACCGTCGTATCTTAAAGTGTAATTTTTAGGCTGGCCGCTAGGTGGCGCTTCCATTGAGTTTGGCGTAGAATATGTAAATCGCTAGATACGCCTATTCACGAACGCTTGCCCGTCGCAGTAAAGATAGGCCGTTTACGTAAGGCATTTTCAGGCGTAAAGTTATTCCTTTTTTTTAGTAATGTTAAGTATGGCCGTTGTTCCCGCATCGAAATATGAAAATTTGACGTCGTTTGCGTAAGTCGTCCGTGAAAAGGGCTGGATGTAATTTACGTCCACGTTAAAACCAATAGGTCCTTGAGGCGTACTTTGCCGCAATACACACTGGGATATGTACACGGACGGCGCATGTGCCGTTCCTAAAAAACGTCAATCACATCAGGTCAACCCATATTAAGATAACACGCCCCCTCAGCCTAATTTGAATTAGGCGCGCTTACGCCCGCCGCATTTACGCTACGCCGCCGTAACTTAGCAGGCAAGTACCTTGCTAACTTGCGGCGGCGTAGTGTAAATACGAAACACTACGCCGCCGCAAGGATGCGCCCACCTACCTGAATCCAGCTATATGTCTTCAAGTCCCTGAGACAATTCAGATGGAACCCTTTTTTGTTTGCTTTATAGTATACATACTGACCATATGAAAAGCAAATAAGAGTGAACTTCAATGCATTGCATATATGTGAATTATACCATTAATAAATAAATTATAATTTGCAAGATGCTACAGACATTACCCTGCATTCAAACACACACTTTAAAATGCATGGGTGTGAATGGGCTATTACACTGCTGTATGTTGCCATTTAGCATTTTGTATTTTCTTTTTTTTTTTAGCATTTAAAATACCACACGCAAATCCATGTTCGTTCCACTAGAGGGCGAAATAGGGTTGGCAGAAAAATCACTGGAATAGAGCCATTGCCTGGAGAAAATAAGGTGACCTTTTCTCTGTTGAAGGTTTATAATTTATCAACTTGTGCCTAGAACACACAATTTTTTTTTTTTTTTCTGACTTGATGGTGTTTTTTTTGTTATTGCAGATATTGGTAACCTCTAATGATTCAAGAATAAGGCTGTATGATCTAAGAGACCTGTCTTTATCCATGAAGTACAAGGGGTGTGTGAATAGCAGCAGCCAGATAAAGGCAAGCTTTAGGTAAATCCTTTTTTTCTTAAATTGGGAAATCTAAAAAAATGTATTTTTTTAACTGATTGAAGGTTGAGGGTGATGGATGATTTCCAGTAGATATTCGGGGGCCTCAAATATAGACTATTTACATAAGGAGATATACGATCAGCCATACCATTATGATGACCCATGAAAAAAATAAAAACATCCATGAATCCTATATACTGCTATAATAGCATGGCTATCATAATGAAGGAATAACTGTTACTTTTTCTTCGCAAATGGACAGGATACCTCCAGAGCAAAAAAACACAACTGAAAAAGAAGAGAGATGGGGCCACGTGAGGACCCCTGAAAAGCCTTTGTGGAGAATCAGACACAGTATACTGAAATGAATTATAAACTTTTATTTTTATATCAGAAGGTGTGCTATAGTTTCAGGCTTACCTGTATGTGTTAGCAATATCTCCTAAACCTACACGGTTTAGGAGATATTTGCCGAATGACAGGACCACTGTCTATGGCGCATGCGCCGTAGACAATGGCGCGCAGGCGCACTAACGATAGCCGAGCTAAACTCGGCAATGCTGTGTTTGATGGCTCCCACGCATTCCGGAGCGTCGATTTACAGGAAGATGATCGCCGGAGACATGGCAGCGGTGAAGGGCAAGGAGGAGAACTTTGGGGGCTTCGTTCTCAGGTGAGTCGATCATAATGAGCTGCTATGCTGTGCATACTAGCTCATTATGACTTTATCTTGCAGGGTATTTAAAAAAAAAAAAAAAGTGAAAGGGTTTACTTCCTCTTTAAAAAATTATGATTACCCGCCTAATATTGCGTAGGTCCTATTTTTGCTACCAAAACAGCCTTGACCTGTCACGACATGGACATCGCAAGACTGTTGCAGATATGCTGGGGTATCTGGCACCAAGCCATCCAGTAGAGAAGTATATGTTTCTTTATCGTACATCACGGGACACAGAGCGGCATTCATTACTATATGGGTTATATGGAGTACCTTCAGGTGTAGACACTGGCAATCTCAAACAGGAAATGCCCCTCCCTATATAACCCCCTCCCATAGGAGGAGTACCTCAGTTTTTCCGCCAGTGTCTTAGGTGTTAGTCATGGTTTAGCTTGCCTCCACATCCTTGGGATTAGGTGAGCTAACCGGTTCTGTCCAAAAAAGCCTCAGCGCTAAAGTGGTCAGTAACCGGACCCCAAACCCTTGGGGTATAGCCCATAATGCTTTTCTTTTTAGAGAGCTGGACCCTGGGCCCAGAACTTAGAAACCTTTGGGTGCCTAATGTTTCTGTTGCCAGAGTGCTATATGGGCCCAGGACAGTGGATCCTTCATAGGAACCCAGGGCCTGAAGGTCTAGACATCCCCACCGAGATGGGGGAAGATTGGGCCTCTTGCTTGGCAAAGTCCTGCGGCATGGAGCAGGTAAGTGAGGGGAAAACTTGCGGAACTTGGTTCTTAGCAGGTTTTTTCTGGGGGGTCACAGGGGACATGCCTAAAGTTATGCACTGCATCTGGCAAACTAGTCACATATCATAAAGATAGGATGGCTCTATATGTATTATTCCCCATAAGATGTGACCTCCCTTGTAGTGTTGGAAAAGCATTGAGTGGGGCCTGTGTGATATAAAAGTATATGTGTGTGTCAGAGAGCTGTGCTTACCTGCAAGCCTCCAGGCGATGCTCCATTCAGTCTTCCTCCTCACGGCCTGCAAAGCAGGCAAAACGCCGACCTCTGGAGCAGAGAGGTCCCTTCCTCCCAACCCCACCCCCCCCCTGTCGGGAGGGGCATTTCCTGTTTGAGATTGCTGGGGGGGAAGGGCGGGTCAGTGGCTTAAGGAAGGGGCGGCCCTTCCTTGTTTGTTCCATATAGCTCATTCAATACTTTGGAACTGAGGAGGAAAGACCAGAACGGCAAGCACGGGGCGCCGAGGACACACAGTGGCCAGAAAGAATATTGCAGTCTTCAGAAAGACTGTTTTCAAGCCTAGAAATAGGCTGTTTCTTTTCCATCTCATAGTTTTTCTTGCAATACTACTCAGGGGGACAGAATGTTTTTTCTTTCCTAGATTTGAAAAAAAAAAAAAAAAAAAAAAAAGATTTTTTTTTTTGAAAAAAAAAAAAAAAAAAAAAAAAGTGTCATCTAGGGGAGAGGAAGCATTTTTTATCCCCCAAACAGGTGTTTGGGCATTTAACTATTTATAAGTCCCAGGTACCAATAAGTAGCAGGTGTACCTCGGTATTGTACCATGGCATCAAAAAACAAGGGTACAAGAGGTGGGGATTCCCCCAGAGAGTCTGAGGTCTCGGACAATGCTATGCCGCTGCTTTCCCCACAGGGAGCCTTGGGGCCATCGGGATCTGGGGCTGGAGCTGACGCGGGTCAGTCCAACCCTAAGATGGTCACGGAGGAGGTATTACTCACCTCTTTAAAAGAGATGCAGAAAAGCATGGGTAAAATGATAGCCGCAGCTATGCGGGGCAGTAAGCGGAATAGATCTCCGTCGCCCGAGCGCGGACCCTCAGAAGAGGAGGTCCTTTCCTCAGGGGAATTGGACGACCTCTTGGACAAGGACCAAGTAGGTTCAGGGATCGAAGATCCGGATACAGAGGAGTCTGGGGCAGTCTCCCTGAGGGAGAGCTGGTGGATTCAAGGATTGTCGGACTTGGTCCATAGGGCATTCAACTTGCCAGTACCAGATCTCCAGGTATCGACGGTTTCAGCTTTGGGCTCACTGAGGGCGCCTCAAAGCAATGCTGTGTTTCCGATCCATCCTCTATTAGAGGGAGTTTTGTTCCAAGATTGGAACAAGCCAGATAAGATCTTCTTACCACCTAAGAAGTTCTCTGTCCTATATCCTATGGAAGAAAATTTTTCCAAAAGATGGGCTACTCCTGCAGTGGACGCAGCCATCTCATGTGTTAACAAATCGTTAACATGCCCTGTAGAAA
Source organism: Rana temporaria (assembly GCF_905171775.1). NCBI lineage: Eukaryota > Metazoa > Chordata > Amphibia > Anura > Ranidae > Rana > Rana temporaria. The sequence continues at coordinate 65,499,170 of NC_053497.1, forward strand.
ACATACAGGTGTTCAAGGATCCAGTTGATAAGCGCTTGGAAGCACTACTTAAGAACTCCTTCACTACTGCAGGGGCAGTAGTACAGCCAGCTGTGGCTGCGATTGGGGTCGCTCAAGCATTATCGGATCAATTTAAGCAGATGCTTAAACTTATTCCTGCCCAGCAGGCAGAAGAATTTTCGGATGTCCCTAAGGCCATATGTTTTACGGTAGACGCAATCAAGGATTCTATCCAGCAAGCGTCACGTTTATCGTTATCCCTTATCCATATGAGAAGACTCTTATGGTTAAAAAGCTGGGAGGCCGAGCCCCCATGCAAGAAGCTCCTGGTAGGGTTCCCCTTCCATGGAGGACGACTCTTCGGAGAAGACCTAGATAAATACATTCAGACCATTTCAAACGGCAAGAGTACTCTCTTGCCAACTAAGAAGAAGGTTCAGGGGCCTGCGTTTAAACGACAGTATTCCCCTGGGCAGGGGCCCTCTAATGCCAAGCAGTATCGACGGCCTCCTGCAAAAGCAAACTTCGGCTTCAACAGCAAATCACAAGGACAGGCTGTTAGAGGCAAAAGGCAGTGGTTTCGCAAACCAGCAAAACCAGCCCCCAAGCCAGCCTTATGAAGGGGCGCCCCCACCCACGAAGGTGGGGGGAAGGCTGCGACTCTTTTCAGAGATTTGGGAAGCCAGCATTCCCGACGAGTGGGTACGGTCTTCCGTGGCCACAGGCTACAAATTAGATTTCCTAAGGTTTCCTCCTCCTCATTTCCAGGAGTCGAGGATTCCAAACGATCCGCCTCGGATTCCGGCCAGTCCTGGAACAGGGGCTGGGTTTCTACTCCAACCTATTCATCATCCCCAATGGAGATGTCAGGCCAATTTTGGACCTAAAGATGGTAAATGCATATCTAAAGATCCGCTCATTTCGGATGGAATCCGTGCGGTCAGCAGCTGCCACACTCCAGAAGGACGACTTCATGGCGTCCATAGACATAAAGGATGCCTACCTTCATGTTCCAATTTATCAGCCACATCAAAGATATCTACATTTCATGGTGGCTTCGCGTCACTTCCAATTCGTGGCGCTTCCCTTCGGGTTGGCTACGGCCCCCCGGGTGTTCACGAAGGTCCTAGCTCCGATCCTAGCCAAGCTAAGGATCCAAGGGGTCACGATCCTAGCATACCTGGACGACCTCCTAGTCATAGACCACTCGTCTCCCGGCTTGGAGCGAGCAGTGGCCCTCACGGTCCAATACCTCGAGAGGTTCGGCTGGGTCCTAAATCGAGAAAAGTCAGCTTTCCAGCCCACAAGGCAGTTGGAATATCTCGGCATGAGATTAGACACAGAACAACAAGGAGTGTTCCTACCTCTGAGGAAGGTAAAAGCCATCAAGGAATTAATCCTACTGGTTCTAAGCAAGAAAGAACCGACTATTCGCCTATGTATGAGGTTACTAGGCAAGATGGTGGCCACGTTCGAGGCGGTACCATACGCCCAGAGCCACACTCGCATCCTACAGGCAGCCATCCTGTCAGCATGGAGCAGAAGGCCACAGGCCTTGGATATCCCGTTGCCGCTCTTATCAAGAGTCCGACAAAGTCTGTGTTGGTGGTTAGACCCTCAGAATCTACTGAAGGGGAAGTCTTTCAGCCCAGTGGCTTGGAAGATAGTGACCACAGACGCCAGCCTGACGGGCTGGGGAGCAATTTTGGATGGTTGCACTCGCCAAGGTACTTGGGCAAAGCCAGAGAAGCAGTTGCCCATCAACATCTTGGAGCTCAGAGCTGCTCGACTAGCCCTCAGGGCTTGGACGTCAAAATTGCAGGGGTTCCCGGTGAGAATTCAATCAGACAATGCCACGGCCGTGGCATACATAAATCACCAAGGGGGAACCAGGAGTCAAGCCGCTCAGAGAGAGGTGAGCTTGATTCTCCTATGGGCAGAGGCGCATGTGCCCTGCATATCGGCAATATTCATTCCAGGAGTGGACAACTTTCAGGCGGACTTCTTAAGCCGCCAGACTCTATGGCCGGGGGAATGGTCTCTGCATCCACAAGTCTTTCAAGCACTCTGCCAAAGATGGGGAGTGCCGGACGTGGATATCATGGCATCGAGACAACAAGAAACTAGACAGGTTCATATCCCGCTCAAGGGATCCGATGGCCTGCGGAACCGATGCGTTGGTTTGCCCTTGGCATCAGTTCAAACTTCTTTATGCGTTTCCCCCGCTCCAGTTACTACCCCGCCTGCTGCGCAGGATCCGGGTGGAACACATACCAGTCATCCTGGTAGCTCCAGCATGGCCCAGAAGGGCATGGTACTCACTCATCCTAAAGATGGTAGTGGGAGACCCTTGGACTCTTCCTCTACGGCCAGACCTGCTATCGCAAGGTCCGATCCTCCACCCTGCCTTACGGCATCTAAATTTGACGGCCTGGAAGCTGAATCCCTGATTCTCAGGGGTAGAGGTCTGTCTCAGAAAGTAGTCTCTACCCTAATCAGAGCCAGGAAACCGGTCTCTAGGGTGATTTATTACAGGGTCTGGAAGGCCTATGTAGGCTGGTGTGAGTCCAAGCGATGGCTTTTCTCGCAAATTTACCATCGATAGAGTATTAAGTTTTCTCCAGCTAGGAGTGGATAAAGGATTGGCATTAAGCACAATCAAAGGACAGATTTCTGCTCTGTCAGTGTGGTTTCAGCGGCCGCTGGCCACCCACTCGCTGGTTAAGACCTTCCTTCAAGGGGTCTTACGTATTAGACCTCCAGTTAAATCCCCGCTTTGTCCGTGGGATTTAAATCTTGTTCTGTCAAGTTTACAGAAACAACCGTTTGAGCCGTTGGCTGAAATTCCTTTGGTTCTACTGACAAGGAAGTTAGTATTTTTGGTTGCCATAGTTTCCGCAAGAAGAGTTTCGGAGCTAGCGGCCTTATCCTGTAAGGAACCATATCTTGTTTTTCATAAGGACAGGGTCGTTCTCCGCCCTCATCCTTCCTTCCTACCGAAGGTCATATCCAGTTTTCATTTGAACCAGGATTTGGTATTACCATCCTTCTTCCCTAAACCTACTTCCAGAAAGGAAGGGTTGCTGCATACCTTGGATATTGTCAGGGCCATGAAGGCCTATCTTAAAGCTACAAAGAAGATCCGGAAAACAGATGTGCTGTTCATTCTACCGGATGGGCCCAAGAAGGGGCAGGCAGCTGCAAAGTCCACCATTTCTAGGTGGATTAAGCAATTAATCACTCAGGCCTACGGCTTGAAAGGGTTGCCTCCTCCAGTATCATTAAAGGCTCATTCTACTAGAGCCATGGGCGCCTCCTGGGCAGCACACCACCAGATCTCTATGGCTCAAGTTTGCAAGGCGGCAACCTGGTCTTCTGTCCACACGTTTACAAAATTCTACAAGTTGGACGTAAGAAGGAATACTGATACTGCCTTCGGGCAGGCAGTGCTGCAGGCTGCAGTTTGAGACCCTCGGATTCCGGGGGCTCCTCTTTTTTGAGTTAAATTTAAAATTATTTTTCTCAACTAAGTTGGATTTATTATGATTTGAGTATATCTCTAAATTAAATCCTTTTGTCTTGGAGATGTTCTCCCTCCCCTCATTGTAAGCATTGCTTTGGGACATCCCATATAGTAATGAATGCCGCTCTGTGTCCCGTGATGTACGATAAAGAAAAAGAGATTTTTAATACAGCTTACCTGTAAAATCTTTTTCTTGGAGTACATCACGGGACACAGAGCTCCCACCCCTCTTTTTTGAGGACCATTTTGGGAGGCATACTGCTTGCTACAAAACTGAGGTACTCCTCCTATGGGAGGGGGTTATATAGGGAGGGGCATTTCCTGTTTGAGATTGCCAGTGTCTACACCTGAAGGTACTCCATATAACCCATATAGTAATGAATGCCGCTCTGTGTCCCGTGATGTACTCCAAGAAAAAGATTTTACAGGTAAGCTGTATTAAAAATCTCTTTGTTCCTGATCCTCAATGTTCGTTGGAGTGCTGAGCTGTGGAGGGGCAGGGAGTGGCCATTTTCAGCTTCTCGCTGAGACTGCCATCTGTCCAGGCAGCTGGATCAGACTTTATAAGTTGGGATGACGTGCTGCCTCGACTGATCCTGGTGACATCAGCAGAGAGTGGATTTCAGATCGCTCTCTGCTTTTTTTTTTTTTTTTAAGTCCTGGAAATTGTGAGGTGGATTGGACTGGTTTTCCCAGCACATCCCACAGATGCTCGACTGGATTGAGATCTGGGGAATTTGAAAGCCAAGTCAACACCTCAAACTCCTGAAACTGTTCTTGAACCATTTTTACAGTTTGGCAGGGTGCATTATTCTGCTGAAAGAGGCCAATATCAGGGAATGCCGTTTCTCTGATTGGGTATACTTGGTCAGCAACAATGTTGGGTAGGTGGTATGTGTCAAAATAACATCCACATGAATGGCAGGACCCAAGCTTTCCCAGCAGAACATTGCCCAAAGCATCACACTTCCTCCATCGACTTGCCTTCTTGCCATACTGCATCTGGTGCCATCTCTTCCTCCATTAAGCAACACACATGTACCTGGCCGTTCACATGATGTAAAAGAAAAGGTGATTCATCAGACCAGGCCACCTTATTCCATTGCTCTGTGGCCCAGTTCTGATGCTGATGTGCCCGTTTTAGGTGCATTTGGATGTGAACATGGGTCAGCATGGGCACCCTGACCTGTCTTCGGCTGCACAGAATCATATGTAACAAACTGCAATGCCCATTTTTTATTTTTTTTCTCTGCTTCAATACTTCAAGAACAACCTATTTATTGTGTATTTGATTTATTTTTGCTCTTTAATATATCTCACTGACTTTCAGATGCCATTGTAACAAAATAATCAATGTTCACTTCACCTGTCAGGGGTCTTAATGTTATGGCTGATCAGTGTATAGATGTTGCTCATAGCAACTAGTTTTTAATGCCTGCTTTGAAACGATTTTATTTTTCGATTCTTTACATTTTTATTCAAGTTTTCAAAAAAAGAAGCAAAAACAGTGACACCTTTCTAATGTTTCAAGGCCCTAAGGCCCCATTCACACCTAAGCGACAAAACGCCCGACGCGGGACGCTTCTGTCGCTTGAGGGGAGAATTCCCATTGCCGTCTATGGAGATGGTTCACATCTCATAGACGCGCAACGCCTGTCGCCTGAAAAAAAGTCCCGGACCCTTTTTTTCACGCGACAGGCGCGTTTTCCCATAGACAGCAATGGGAATACTTTAGAAAAAAAAAAAAGATACATTTGTAATCGCGGCAAATCTGCCGCTACACGCGTACGCGGCTGTCGCTTAGGTGTGAATGCAGCCTAAGAAACAGACAAATACAAGCAAGTGTCCAATTCACCGTAATAAACTGTAATATGACATTGAAAATAAAAAAAATCAGCAATACAACTAATAAACAAATGGAGTTTAAAAACTGATTAAAAAAAAAATTGTGATACTGACCGTAACACACACACACACACACACACACACACACACACACACACACACACACTAAAGGACTGTTGGTGAAGTCAGCCATGGTGATCAGAAGTCCATCTGTATTGTATTCAGTTTTTCACGACCATTAACCTCACTGCTAGACTATACATTATGAGTTACTATTGTTCCAAATGCCAAGGGGATAGTTTCAATGTCTAAACAATTTAATTGTATTTATTTAATACAAAAGAGAACAAATGCTTGTCCTTATACACAGAGCACATGTATGCGGCCTCACTGTACTGAGCTTTTTGGTATGGGGCCATATATCTGCGTATCTCTCTGTGCTGGTAGCACACTGCACTCCCAGCACAGAGATGAGGTCTAACAGAGCGCCCCTGGTCTTGTATGAACGATCAGTACCCGGAACTCCCGATTCCAGGTCACCTAATTGCTTTGTTAGCCTTTGATTGCCTACCCCAGTGACCAGTCACTGTGAAGCCCACCTCTGTGTTTCTCTCCTTACAGACAGGGGGAAAAAAGTGTGTGTATAAATAAATGGAAAAAATACCTAGATCAAGGTTTGATCTAGGTCACTGCCAGGGTGGTACTCTTGCGCTATCTATGCTGGACCCCGGGGGGCACTGCTGCAATCACCTGATAGTCTGCCTTAAACAGAAAAAATACAAATATAGATGGGTGGTGGTGAAGCGCTGTGAAAGCTAATAACACAAAGAAATTTGGGTACCCATGTGGGTAGGTGACCCTGGTGAAAAATAAATAAATAAACTAAGTGACTACTAAAAAAGGGGAAGGAGGTGAATACAATAAACATATGATGTGAACACTAAAAAACACTAAAAAAATGCAAAATGCTCACTATTGTGCTTGGGCTGTAGTACGGGGAACTATTTTGGGCCAGTTCCCCTTTTGATGAGAAAAAAAAGGAAATATCCATTACTATTTGCCACCAAAAGAGAGCCCAATTTTGTCCTGAACAAAACACAGTATAATCCACCTGAATGTACAAAGTAGGTGTGGTGATATGTACGGATTTACTAACACATGTCAAAGTTGCAAAATTGTGCTTGGACGTTAAAGTGAGAGTAAACTCCCAGGCATTAACTTTACCTACAGGTAAGCCTGGCTTATCTATAGGTGGTACTGTAAATATTTTCTAAACGTGCACGTTTAGGAGATATTTACTGTAAATGCAGCCAGTGATGTCACCAGCACATGCGATCTGAAGGAATGGTATACATGTGCCATTCCTTCAGAGTCCTGTGCCGTAAACGGCTGCCCAGTCATGTCATTGCGGCTCCGGGCATTTACAGACTCAAATCTGGAAAAAAGACCAGGTGAAGATGGAAGCACCTTCAGTGATGATGGCACACCTCTGGAAGGCTTCATTTTCACAAGTTTCACATAATGTGCTAGTATGCAGTGCATACAAGCACATTATGACATTTGCCTGTCAGGTTTAAAAAAAAAAATCTACCTCTTTAATATGTTTTACCCTTAGGTGTGAAGGGGTTAAAACAATAATATTTAAAGGGTCACTAAAGGAATTTTTTTTTTTAGCTAAATAGCTTCCTTTACCTTGCTGCAGTCCTGGTTTCATGTCCTCAGTGTTCGTTTTTGCTTTGATGTTGCTGTAAATCCTCTCTGTTCTGGACACTTCCTGGTTGCCTGTTTCCTGATAACCACAGTACTGGGAGATTTCTCACGGTGGTCACTAATCAAGGAGCTGTGTGTAAAACGAAACTGGATTGGTGCTGAGGAGTTTTAGACAAAGTATCACTGATCTCTATTGGCTGACTGCCCTCTAGTGGCTCTCTGTACATCAGAGAACCAGCAAACAACAGCAAAAACGAAACTACACTGCAGGTACATTATATGATTGTTTTTTTATCTAGTTGTAATCATTTTTAAAAGGAATCAGTTAACTATTATGTCTCTATGCCCTGTAAACAGTCATTTCAGCTAAAAAAATGTTTTCCTTTAGTGACCCTTTAAAGCAATTTTAAAACTAAATCCCAAATTTTACATATATTGTCTTTTTTTTTTTCCCTCGTATAAATAATGAATGAGTTACTTCATAAAAGAAATAAGACTTCTTCCAAATAAGAAAATGCCAGCGCTCTGCACACGCAGCTTCTATAGCAGGACTGTTCATTTATTGATGACCACCTTGAAAAAATAAATAGTGTTGTAGCTACACATGCATCATTAGTGAAGTTTTCTCTTCTAAGCAGTTGCCTGTACTCTACAAGGGCATTGTTACTTTTGTATTGATCTGTTACAATTTCAGTCTTTTTTTCCCCTTTTCTTTTTTTACAGCCATGATTATACATATATAATTAGTGGTTCTGAAGATAAATATGTTTATACCTGGAGTACGTATCATGATCTAAGCAAGTTCACCTCCGTAAGAAGAGACCGCAATGACTTCTGGGAGGGTATAAAAGGTATGACCTCATATTTTCTTACATTCAGTGTAACATTTTGCATGCTTATAAGAGCAAGCTTGTCAAAACAGATATAATGCTATATTTTGACATAGAGTAATGGTGGTACTGCTTGCATAAAGCATATTTTTTAGTGCTGTCAAACGATTAAAATTTTTAATCGCATTAATGTCATAGTTAACTCAAGATTAATCTATCTAATTTATGACGAATTTCCCCACAAATATCGCACAATTCTGCAAGTGATTATAATTTATGATCGCTGTTTTCTAGCTGATCTAAAACCATTTTTGACATAAAGGGACACTTTTGGACAATCTACAGTTTTCAGGCAGAAAGAATAGTTTTTATTTTATAAAAGTACATGTAGGACACTGGGCAGACCACTAGGAACAAGGGGTGTGTGTATTTTTTACATACAGTACTGTAATCTATAAGATTACAGTATACTGTGTGTATTGTGTTTGTTTACTTTTTTGAATTTGGCGCCGTTCTCCGCTCCCGTGCGTCGTAACGTCGCAGGGAACGGAGATCGGCGGCACACACACTGTGAATCGAGCGAGGAGGACCCGCCGAGCGAGGAGGACCCGCTCGATCACACAGCGGGGTGGCATCGCTGGATCCAGGGACAAGGTGAGTAACTTGCCTGTGAATCCAGCGAGAAGGTAAGCCGCGCCGCTGCACACTCTGCATGTCCACCCCGAGCGCTCCTGCGTTAATCGCGCGATAACAAATATTGACGGCGTTAACATGGGTTTGCGTTAACGCCGTTAATATCGCGTTTAACGCACAGCCCTAATATTTTTTTTATTTTAAGAGCAGTGCTGTTTCTTGCTGACCCATTGAGGTATTTAACCTTTTTGAGGTATACTGCCATCTACAGGAGGTTTGGACATTGGCAAATAAACTAAACTGTAGTCCAGCCCAGGATAACCCTGCCTAATACCAGCATGCCTTATTTTTTTTATTTTCTGGTTTCCTAGGAGGAATTTGAGATTCCTGCCCTTCACCCGATTGTGGCTGGGACTGGATTCATTATTGTCTAATTGATCAAAATCCCGTAAAAGAGATCTAACCAGTGCTGCAGTTGATCCTTTGCTTATTGAACGCATGGAGCAGATGGTTGTAGATTACAATTTCTGTTATGACCATTTTGGAAGCTTTCTTTCCAATTTCTCATATCAAGCCTTAAGGCACTTTGGCTAAAGTATTGGACAAGAGCAGCGGTCACCAACCATTAGTCCATGGACCATGAGAAAATGTTGGTGGCCCCCAGGGGTTCTGCCCAGGGGTTCTGCCGCATAACAACATTGTGGCAGATGTGTACAGCCCAATGTTTCCAGTGTTCCTAATTTGCGCTGACAGGTAATACTGTCAGCGTGCTTGATACCTGATGCCTCCTCTGTAGTTTTGGCTCCTGTGAATGCAGAAGGAGGTGCCAGGATTAGTGCAGAGAGCCGGAGGTGAAGAAGGGGACTCTGAATGGCATTTCTGATCAGACTGTGGGAGGGAGCACTGAGCTCCTCCAGCACATGTCTGGATAAGGAGGTGAGATCCAGTGAAAAGTCTGTAAGGCAGCAGTGTGATGAAGAGGGGGCAGGGAGCCAGAGCAGTGTGTGTGTGTGTGTGTGTGTGTGTGTGTATAAGGCAAATTGTTTGAAAGGTTGCGATCACTGGACTAGAGAACCATTGTGCAAGAAGCTCCGGATATCTCAGGCCAGGGTGTTCCTTGACAGGAGAAACTTTAGACTTTTTGGTCTCCAGTTTGAAATCTCCAGTCTAGAAGCTGTCTGACTTGCTAGTTTTGCATGAGGGTCCTGGGCCTGATGGTGGTCTCCTTTCCCTTTGCCCTATTTTACTCTAGACATCTGCAACAATCTCTCAACAGACCAACTTGGTTGATGCCAAAGACTAGGTCCTGCCTGGCTTTGGAAGAAAGGACTCTCCAGATTCTAGAGCTACTTTTCTCTTTTTGGATCCCTATAATAAACACCAGTGTTTTGGGTTTGGGAGGAGTTCATGGCACTCTGTCGGTGTCGGGGACTTGGTCATCAGAGCAATGCATCTCCTGAACAACATCTTGGAGCTTTGGCCAATTCGGTTGTGTCTGCAGCATTGGACCATCCTACTTAAGAGTCATCTGATGTGGCATTAGTCAGATAGCAGCATGGTGGTAGCGTACATTAGCCAAATGGGAAGAATCCAACGTTTTGAGACAGATCCTGTCCTGAGCAGAACTTCACGTTCCAACATGGTCAGCGGTGTACACTCCTCATGCAGACAGTTGGCTGACAGATTTTCTCAGCCAGCAGTGCCTGGACCAGGGACAGTGTTCCCTACACTTGGAGATTTCCCAGGATCTGTGTTGCCATGGAAGGAACCTGGATGTGGACCTCCTCTCCTTCAGGTTCAACCGCAACAAACGAACAATTGTTGGCCAGGTAAATAGATCTTCTAGTGGAAGCAGTGGCTGCTTTTGTAGCATTGTTGGATTGGTACACCCTAAACCATGCATTACCTCCCCTTTTTTATAAGTAGTCTTGGGCTTGCATGTTGTAGTTGCATTTTTTTTGTGTCATGGCTGGTTCATTTCCCTATGTCCATGCATTCCTTCACCTAGCTTGTCCCTATTCACTAAAGGGAAAAGCAACTTATTCTGGATTGCGCAGCATCCAATCCAAATGCGTGAGTGCCAATATGGCGGTCTGTCTGTCAGATCTAATTACTGAATCTGCACTGGTGCTAGACTGAGAGACCCAGGGATTGTGGGATATTCACAGGAATTGTCAGCTCCATAACTACAGACAATGCATTACTTGCACTGTGTTATAGTCATGCATTAACCTGTGTGATGCCATGCCTGATGTTTAAACACAAATAGCTGACAAAGGAATGTGAAGGCTTACTCTACTATAATCTGAGCATACAGGCCAACAAATGACACCATGAAACTACATGAGTAATGCATGGTAGGAAGGTTTATAAGGCCTTCTAAACTTCTTCATCTGCTCTGCAGGATCAAAATGTAAAGTGTTCAGTTAATCCTGATTGCTGTGGACTGGCTCCAGTCAGGAGCATCTTTGAGTCTGTGACTCCTATGGTGCTCATAGCTATGAAAGCTACTTAACGCAAGGTCTGTCATCGGACATGGAAGGCATACTTCACCTTGTGCGAGTCTTGGGGCTTCCACCCAGGGGTTTCTTTTGTGGGATGAATCTTGTCCTCCTTCCTGCAGCTTGGTCTGGAAGGGTCTTTCCTTTTTTCAGAGTCTGTTGGCCTGTCACTCTTTGACAGACCTTTTCTACATAAGGTCTTTCCATGTAGATCCCCAGTGATTCCATGGGAACTGCATCTGGTTCTTTCTGCTCTTCAGAAGCTGCAATTTGAACCCGTTAGAAACCTTCCTCTCTGTCACAATAATTGTATTTTTATATTAGCCATCACCTCTGTGAGGTAAATGTCTAAACTGGTTACCTTATCTTGGGGGGGGCGTGCAGCTAAATAACACTCAATGGGGAATCTAAAAAGATGGGTTTCCAGAAAGGTAAAGTAAAAGTGGAAATCTTCCATGAGGACAATGGTCCTTAAGGAATCCCCTTAATTTGCAGGGATTTCCTGTGTGGCTCTGGGACAGTGAAGAGAAATTTCCACAATGGGACACTGATGGCAAAAATAAATTCTGATAACCCTTTTCATCCAACAATGCCTTGTACTAGAATCAGAATTTTGGTGTCATTTTAAGCAGAACAAATTAAAGCATAAAATGCATGTTTTTTTTTTTTTTTAATATATATATATATATATATATATATATATATATATATATATATATATATATATATATATATATATATATATATATATATATATATATATATATTTTTTGTCCTTAAAAAAAAATATTACCTTCTGATTTTAAGTACCGTAATGACAACGTTTTTGCCAAAAAAACAGGTCCATGGCAGCAATGTAAAAATTTCTCTGCTTCTGCTCTATGGAGCAATGTAAATGAATCAAGCAGTCATATTTGCAGTAATCGGATCATTTATGAAAAGATCTGATTGTCTTTTGCCTATCACCTTTACCTTTGCACTGTTTTATGGGATATCTTTCAGATCTAATCTGTCTAAATATGTAATTTTGCAGCACATAATGCAGTTGTCACATCGGCAATCTTTGCCCCAAACCCCAGCCTGATGGTATCGCCAGATGCGTCATCTGAGAGGCAAGATGCTGACCACAAGGGGGAACAAGGAGAGTCCGTAGATCACATACCTTCTGGTGAGTATTGGTTTTGTTAATGGTTTTACTTTGTGTTCAAAAATTGGTAAACCTAAATTTCTTTATTAGTATTCATATCTTATTTCCTTTGTGTCAGTTCTGCTAAGTGACAACTAAGTCTGATCACTGGCAGGGAGGCCAAAGTTAAGATAAATAGCAGCATAAATATTTGACAGTGAGCAGTGTCCTTGTGTCCGTTTAAAATACAAATGTTTTCTTGTGTGATTATAGTGATCAAATATCAAATTATGTGCATCTGGTATTCCTGTGTTTTTTAATTGCGAGCCGCATACACTAAATGGCAAACTTCAGTCCCAATCACTGGTTGGATATGATTGTGTTGCCTTTTATGGGTTTATGTCAAATCTCAATTAACAGCTGTAAAATATTGTAATTATAAATATATATTTAATTTGGAGATATGTGGGTGTGTAATATAGCGTCCCAGAAGTCCTGTTATACAGACGCTTTGGTTCCTAAGATTGTGTATCTAAACAATCGGACCCAAACCTCCTGTGTCCTACAAATATTCACTTCAAAAATATGTTTAGATATGCAATGAAGGTGGCCAGCCCGTCATCAATACTTAACTTGTAGGTACGTAACCTTTTCAGGAAAGTTAAATCTCCCGCTCAAAATTAGTCAGTACCAAGGATTTGCATTAAAGGGGGCTGACTTATGCAAAGTATAGGGATTGGAGATGGAGCCAATCCTGAACCACTTTAAAGGGGTTGTAAAGGTAAAAAAAGTTTCCCTAAATAGCTTCCTTTACCTTAGTGCAGTCCTCCTTCACTTACCTCATCCTTCCATTTTGCTTTTAAATGTCCTTATTTCTTCTGAGAAATCCTCACTTCCTGTTCTTCTGTCTGTAACTCCACACAGTAATGCGAGGCTTTCTCCCTGGTGTGGAGTGTCGTGCTTGCCCCCTCCCTTGAGGAGGGGGTGAGCAGGAGAGTCAGGACGCCCACTAACACACAGCTCCTTTATCTGCAACGTAGAGAGCGTCCTGACTCTCCTGCTCGCCCCCTCAAGGGAGGGGGCGAGAACGACACTCCACACCGACTAACCTGATAAGCAATCCCTACAGCACTGGTGTCAGCGCTCTTGGCTGTCACTGGTGTATATATCTTCACCTGGTCTTCCTTCCGGGTTTGGACTTTTCGGACGATTTAAATGATCTGGCTGCGATGTCACTCCCGAACATATGCACAGAAATCTAAAAACCTAAAGGTGGCAGCAGGAAAAAAGTGGTCCATCGAGTCTGCCAGTTTTTGCAGGATTTTTGGTTAACTTTTTTATTTTTTTTGCCTGAGTATAGATCCTCCAGGTCAGGCAAGACGCTGACCACAAGGGGGATCCAAAGATCCCAGAAAAGAGCGCCGCTGTAAATGTGCACTGATCTGACAGGCAGGAAGAAGGCTTTATGACCGAAGAAATTTTGTGTCATAAAAAATGCTATCTGTTGGCCTTCTTCTTCTTCTTTTTTTATTTTATTTTTTAACGTTATACTTTTTTTAGGTTTCATTCTGTTTAGGCACTAGTCCAAGATCCACCCAGCCTGTGATTGGATAAGTAAGGTGAAACACAACATTGTGGCCATCCCTGTGCTTTTCCTTTCTGTATAAGCATTTTCCCATTTGGCAAAGCAATAGAATCTAATTGGCTCAAAGTTCTAACCCTCCCTTACAAAGTATTGTTCCAGCTACGCAAAATATTTATATAGTACAAAAAGTTTAAGACATATTCAGTACTTATATTGGCTCTGTGTGTTATACAGAACATCATTGTTTAATATTTGCCTGTGTAAAATGCATTTAAACTAAAAATCTGGTCCTTATGACTGATTCACATCTATCTGCTATAGTTTAGTTTTTATTTTAAAGAGGAGCTAGAAGAGTCCATTCACACATTAAGGTCCGGAACTTGTTTGAGCTTCAGGCGTTCGGCGTCAGGCGTTTTGGCGTGGAGATGTGAATGATCTCCATAGGGAATAATGTATTTTTTTCCCTCTAGCGTTTTTGAGCGCTCAGGTGTGAATGCAGCCTAAGAATTGGTGCTACAATCAATACTGGGCCATTGCTATTTTCTCTCCATTGAGGAAAAAAACTAATTATTTTTTTTTTTTTTTTTTTTTTTAGGGGCTTTGAAGCCTGACCACACAGAAGTGCTCTTGTCTGCAGATTTCACAGGCGCCATCAAAGTGTTCATGAACAAGAAAAAGAACGTGTCTTAAGTCCTTATGTGATGGAGGAAAGCTACATTGGTAGCCAACAGTTATACTAGCAGGGGGTCCTATTACTGCAGCACTTGAAGACGGCCCAACAGCTATCTTGGGTTCAAACGATAATCCAGTTTCTACAGTAATGCTTTGACCAGAATGTTTGTTCTCCTGATCATCTCTCTGATTCCCCAGTGACCACATTTCTGATCCCCTCTTTTTTTTTTTTTTAACTGCTTATTACATTAAAGCCTAACCATACACAATACACAGTTAGTTGAATTCATGGCTGCTTTTATTTTAAGTTCAATCCATGGAGTGCCACTTTTTAGACACAATGGGGTTGATTTACTAAAACTGGAGAGTGCAAAGTCTGGTGCAACTGTGCACAGAAACCAATGATTGTTTTACTTTCTGCTTTTAGTAAATCAACCCCAGTGGTATATTGAAATGAGTGCAAAACAAAATGGAGTCATTTAGTCTGGCTCCAGCGGCCTCTCTTTAGTGCCGCCTGAGGAAGTAAAATCCAGCATCTGGCTGCTTTAACCACTTGGAGCCAGCGACTCTTTAAGGGGTTTAGGATGCCAGGTGATGACACAGGGTTTATAATCATGTGACCACTATGATTTGGCGGTCACATAATCTGAAAGCTTTCAGTTAGCCATGCATAAGATACGAAGAAAGAGGATGGATAGCCGCACTCCAATGACCAAACGGTTGTCTTTTATTAAAAAAAACACAGCAAGTACATCACTTCACAAGGTGCAACAAAGGAACAGGTAGATAGCCGACGCGTTTCACACTGAGCTAGTGCTTAATCATGGCGGTGATCCCTTCTTCTTTCAGTTAGCCACCTGGAGCACGCAGGGCACATGCTCTCGGCACAGTTGCATTTGCACTAAAGCACGCAAATATGCGGCTGCTCAGCGCCAAGGCACACCCGCCAAGAGGCTGCATGTTTGTGTGCGGCCAGTGCCAAGAAGTTAGAGGAAGTAAACCCTCTTAAACTTATCCTGAAAAAAAAAAAACACCTGCAAGAGAGAGGCATAATGAGCTAGTATGCCTTAGCATACTGGCTCATGTGGCACTTACCTGAAATTGAAGCCCCCGAAGTGCTCCTCATTCCCCTTGGAGCTAGTTCCTGGTATCGCCGCTCCGGCGCTGTGATTGGGCGGGGCGGCAATGACGTCAATCTCACGCATGCACGCGGGACCGGCATTATCCCATTCAGAATGCCAGGACGCTCGGTGCGCCTGCACCGTTGTCTACGGCGCCCATGCACCGTAGTCGTCAGTGCAGAGATATTTCTTGCACCTACAGGTAAGTCTTAATCTAGGCTTACTTGTAGGTGCAAGTTGTCAAAGTGGGTTTACAACCACTTTAACCTGTTTTTATCCCCCAAGCCCTGCTGCCCTTTTAAAACGACTTTCTGTGCTTTATTACTGACTTATCTGGATGTCCGTGTTAAAGAAAATCTTCAACCTCTCTGCCTCCCTTTTGAAGCTAAAATGGCCTTTTGGTTTTTGCTTTACCACATTTTGGCTTGGATGTGCTTGGAGCTCCGGGCAGTTGTGCTAACTTATTTTATTTTTTGCCTGAGACAACTTTTGGGTAATTCATCCACCCAGTATCCACTTGTAACTGTTTTTGAGTAGATTGACCCTGTAAAAAAACAAAAAAAACACCTTTTTAGCACTGTTCACATTGCAACGTAGCATGCAGTTTCAGAAAAGAAATACAACTTGAATGCACACCATGTATGGAGCGTCCCAGTAATACTCATGGACAGATGAAAAAAAAAAAAAAATCTAGGGCTGTGGGAAAAGATTTTACTAAAACTGGTTCACAGAATCTGGTGCAGCTGTGCAATGTAACCTGTTGGCTTATAGGTTGTATTGTCAAAGCTTTAATTAAACAAGCTGAATTTTGAAGCTGATTGGTTACTATGTACAGCTGCACCAGATTATGTGTACACCGGTTTTAGTAAATCTCCCCCTGCGTGTGGCTATTACACAGATAGTTATCTCTAGGCAGGCCTACGTTGGGATAGAAGTGTGCTTTTTTGCTCCTATGAACCAGCAAAAAGCTTCATTACTGTAACATGTGTCAGCCATGATGATGCAGCTTTGGAGGTGGGCGCAGACCCTGGCTCCCACTTTTAAGGGGTGGGGACAGGAAAATATATAGGGCAGACATAGGACAAAATTGTTTGTTTCTAGATCGAGAGAGAAATCCTACTGTGAAACATTTAAGAACAGATTTTATTTGTACCATGAGGGCAGTGTAGTGGTCCTGGAATTGGCCTATCCAGCTGTGCTGATAACTGAATGTAAACTATTTTTCTTTCAGGGTACATCATATGGGTATGGTATGTTCCCTTCATAATCTCATGTGGCTGCAATACAAATCAGTTCCATTACATAAGCTACAGAAATTGTGATGCTCCCAACGTAGCATAAAGAGATCATGTGTTTATTAGTTACACAGTGT
Organism: Rana temporaria; assembly: GCF_905171775.1. Taxonomy (NCBI): domain Eukaryota; kingdom Metazoa; phylum Chordata; class Amphibia; order Anura; family Ranidae; genus Rana; species Rana temporaria. The sequence continues at coordinate 65,516,088 of NC_053497.1, forward strand.
ACATTGGACTTGCTGTACAGGCGGTCCCCTAGTTACAAACATCTGACTTACAAACAAAGGGCGACAACAGGAAGTGAGAGGAAATCTACCCCTAGGAAGGGAAATTCTCTCCTGTAAGAGTTAATATGGGGAAAAAGGTGTCTCCTCTCCACTGATGCTTTATCACCAACCCTTGTTTCCCTAATAACACAAATTTTCAAAATCCAATTGGGACAGAAAGTGAGGTGAAATCTTATGAACAGGGACACAGACAGCAAAACAAATGTTACAGGGGTGATGACCCTTCTCTATGCTATTCAAAAAGCTTTAAAGCTTTTTGGCTGCAGATACAAAAATTACCTGTTCTGACTTACAATCAGATTCAACTTAAGAACAAATCTGCAGTCCCTGTCTTGTTTGTAACCTGGGGACCGCCTGTATTTATTCTGCCACAACTATACGCCTATTTCAAGGATCCCCAAACTCCACAAAGCTTTACACACCACATACACCATTTGCTAACTTTGTCTCCAAATATTTTTTCTTACTTCTTTTTCACACTCTATGATGGTTGTCCATAAGGTGATGTTAACATGATGATTTGCTTTCTCTTCAGCTACCTGTTTGTTGGTTGGCCATTTTTTTTTTTCTGGGGTTATGGTAGCAAGCTAAAACCCCTAGTACACATGCACACTGACTTAAAGCGGGGTTCCAACCACAATTAGCATTTTTTAAATGTATGTCCTTTCATCCTGCGTTTTTATAATATAAATCCGGTCACTTACTATTTTACAATCCGCCGCCGCTCCGCATAGTTATTCAAAAAAGATAGTTTATAAAATTATGTCCACACCGTTGTCATTTTGCTTGTGGGCATTGTGAAGCTCACAAGCACTTCCTGGAAGTCTTGGATGGGGAGTTATAATTGGGTAGCGCACTGCATCCTGGGAAATTATGACACACATTTCCCAGGAGCATTAGAGGGAGATGATGTCAGAATCCTAGGTGGATCCAAAAGGCAGATTTTGTGGGACCGCATAGCAACAGGCATTTCCAGATGAGTAAAAAAATTTTTTTTTTTCTTTTTTTAGGTCTAATGAGCACAATAATGAAAAAAATTTGGGATGGAAACTCCACTTTAAATGTTTATCTACCTTAACGCTATTGTAAAGGTAAAAAAAAACATGTGTATTCTTGCATGCTTTGTGCAATGGAATTGCACAGAGCAGCCGCAAAGCTCCTCTTTTTGGGTCTCCCGCTGGCGCTCCTGGCCCCTCCTCTGTCCAGTGCCCCCATTGGAAGCGACACTCGCCCAATCGCACAGTGGGACTCTGCTCCGTCCCCCTTCCCTTGTCATTGGCTTTGCTTGACAGCAATGGCTCCCAGTCCTGCAGCAAGACCCAGAAGTGAGGGGAGAGAAGAGCTGCACATGTGCACAATGCTGGATTGTACGAGGGCTCAGGTAGGTAAAAGGGGCGATGCCGATGCCTAAACATTTTTACCTTAATGCAGTAAGGTAAAAACCTGTTTAGCCTTTAAAACCCACTTTGATTTTAGCTTGGTAAGCTTCTGCTCTCTAAACATGCAAGCCACTCCATCACCTTGACCAGGCAGAATGTACATGTGAGGTCTCTTTGGAGGAAATCAAAATTGTTATCCTAGATGTTGGTTGGAGCAGAAGCTCTTCTAGGTAGAATAAATACGTTAGTACACGCCTTCCCCTTGCCAATATCTTAATTTTGCTAAATGTTAATAAAATAAAGGAATAGCAGCGCTCTTCTAGACTGTCAGAAAAATAAGGTTGATGTCTTGAGGCAGAAGAAAGTGAACATCCCCCAATCCAGATGTTTTCTGGGCCTTGTGTCTGTCGCTTCCTTGTTGATAGGCAGACAGTATAAGGTCTCACACAAAACTGCTACTGTATCCATCTCTGGCTCTCATAACCAATACAATGGTCAGGGTATTGGTATACACTGGTGGGCTGAATCGGCTAATGTCATATCTGCTGGGGAATGAACTGGCAAGAATTAGGCTGCATTCACACTATAACGCGGCGTATTTTGCCGCAACAAATTGCGGCGTATTGTGCTGCGACAAAGCGAGTCGTTTAACCTTTTTTTTTTTGACAAAACATTTAACATTGTTGTCTATGCCGAAAGCCGCCTGAAAAAAAGGGTCCGGGACTTGTTTTGAGCTTCAGGCGTACGGCGTTCGGCGTGGAGATGTGAACCATCTCCATAGACATCAATGTTAAATCACCCCTCCAGCGGCACGGGCGTTGGGCGTAAATACACCAAGGTGTGAATGCAGCCTTAGGCTCTGGAGTTCATGTATAATCTTCCCATACAGACTGTCATTCTACTACAGGGGGGAACCACAACGTTCTTGCTGCATCAATAGATGATAAATTCAGTGAGTATGGATAATGGCTGCAGCAGATAGCCAGTCCTGGGAACTCATTTAAACCAATCTCGACAGTGGATTCTCCAAGAAGCCAATGGTGTACATTCAGTTCACCAACATCTACCCAAAACTGAAAAATCTGGTTTGTGTAGATTGACCAATTTTAAAATGGATAATGCTTCCAAAACAAACATAGACGGCTATTATAAGCAGAACTTGGCAAATCGTCTTATTTCTGAAGTAATACGTGGAAACATAAGTTTTTATATTGCACACATTATATTCTTTTCCTTGCCTACTGGTCATACTAAAATAAAAATGTTTCTATTGGGTCAATATATTGTATACAAAGAAATCATGCAGACTTGGAATACTACTAGCTGCCATTGCTATGTCTTTTATTTCTGTTGTGAAATTTTGGTTGATTTGTATCACTTGCTTTGCACACTAGGGCACAATATCTCTGTGTATACAGTAGAGAGAATCTCATTCCTTTCATTCACTCATCAGGGGAGAGTAAAGCGTTTCTGCACCCTGCATCTGTACAATTCTCAGCAGGTTACAGCTCAGTTGTCTCAGCAGTCAGGTGCCAGGTTATCCCTTTAAGACTGTTTTCATGGTGCTGCCACCCTACAGTTCCATAGGTAACTGTATCAGATGCCTAGTGGATAAGATGATCAAAAAATAAAAGAAAAATAGGTCCATTTGGTCATTTGCACTATGGAAATCTAGTTGACGCACTACTTAACTTGAGTAGGTGACAACTAGCTGTATGCTAGAGAAATCCATATCTGGGTGGAGAACCCCTTTAAGTTACTTTTACTTTCTTCTTTTTAGTTTTTTTTTTTAGTTTTCTTGCTCTAGTGTTTGTTTTCTCCCCCTGTGTAAAAATAAAATAAAAAATGGGGAAAAAAAACTTGTTTACATTTTTTAACTATTGTAGTAAAAGTGGAGGCTTTTTTCTGTTTAGATATTCTGGTTAATGAAATGTATGTAAATATCACTAAATACCTATGAAATAACATTCTGGCTTCTTCTTCCGGAAATGTTGTTGATGGTAAACGGTGTAACAAAAGAAAAAAAAAAAATCTTAATAAAAGCTTATCACAGAAAATGGGAATGGACTTTAGTTTTTGTATATCGTTCAATGTATGTGGGTGTGCGAATAACACGTTCAAATGTAATCCCTTCCCGCATCTGCGGCCAGTACTGGAAGGACATGGATGGGGGTTGAATGTCAAACAATAATAACAAGAATAAAGTTATAACTAAAGGCAGAATTGTTTTTCTAAAGTGATTTCTGGACGAAGTGTAGATAGATTAGAACAGCCTTTCTAAATCCGGGTGCCATCAAAGGTCCTCAGGGGTGGGATCACGGTAGAGAAGGGCTGTCTGAGCCCGATTTCCCCCAAATCCCCAGCAAGGACTGCTGCTCCTCTGAAAAGCTTGTCATGCTTGGATCGCTTTTCAGAGGCATTTGACAGGTGGTAAAGAGGCAATATGTTGCCTCCTCACAACCTGTTTTAACCCCCATAGATGCAGCTTCACCACACCGCAACCATGTGCAATGCAGTGCATTTTTTCTCAACTCCAGTCCTCAAGGTGCCCCAAAAGGTCATGTTTTCAGGCTCTCCATTGTTTTGCACAGGTGATTTGATCAGTTTCACTGCCTTTGGTAATTCTCACAGCTGTTTCATCTGAGGGAAATCCTGAAAACATGACCTGTTGGGGCGCCTTGAGGACTGGAGTTGAAAAACACTGTCTTGGGGTACACCTCCAGCTGCAGTCACAGCATGTGTACACCCCCAGCTGCTGCCTCTGCAGCTAAATGGGAAGCAGTTGGGGGTGGTAAAAAAAATTGCTTAACCATGTGGTTTTACTGCCCCTCCATCACATGTGAACAAACCCTTGGCTCACATCTGTGTGGGTGCGTATTGTGTGTAAGGCAGCCCATTAATTTTCAAATGCAGGGGGAAAAAGTCTGACCCTTCTTTAAAAATTGTACAAAACCAAAACACCCTGTGTTTGCCAACATGTGGGGGGGGGGCATACCGTTGAGCATTAATGGCACCCCTAAAGATCGGAGCATTGGTCTGTGTGTCAGGAAGGATGCGTTTTTTTTTGTTTTTTTTGTTATGTGAACCAAACCTTGGACAGGGTGCCTCAAGACTAAAAATACTTTTCAAGGGTGCCCCGGCTGAAGGGGAGTGGATGGGGACCGGACGATGGAGGTATGTAAACTGACCACAGTTTCAGGGCTCCGCAGCAATGATAAACGGCGGTCAGTTTACAGGGGAGAGGGCAGGATCAGCCAGGTATTATAGGTGATACAGGGGGCCAAATTACACAGCACAAAGCACTTATTTTTTTTTGGGGGGGGGGCAACAAACACTTAAAGTGGGAGCTAGGGTGCACAAGAAGACGAATGCCACGCTCATGGAATGGCACTAATTTTCCTCTTCTTACTTACCACTCTGATGGACCTTACCTAAGCACATGGAGGCCTTGGTATTGTGGCAGAAAGTTCCTATTGGAGCAAGGATGTCGGCACTACACAGAAAGGGAAAAAGGGACTCGCCTTTCTCCTCCCCCTGTTTGCCATCAGCAAAAGCAAGGGAAACCAGAAAATGTTCCCAATGCAAAACCCACCTCACACATGCGTGAGCCTAAACATGCCAAAACAAAGATGGCCGACACATGAGACCCTCTGCAAAATGAATGCTATAGCCGGCCCTGAGACCATTAAACCTGGGCTGGATCATGCACACACGCTGGTCACAGGAAATGACACGGGTGAAAGGGAAAAACTGCAGACAAAAGAAAAACCCAAATCACTCCCACAAAGGGGAAAAAAAATAGGCCTAAGGAAGGAAAGGGGTGGAAAAACAAGCAAAAGCACAAGCCTGTGGGAGCAAATAATTGTCAGCACCAAGATTCAGCCCAGGTGTGCAGAGCAACATATGCAGCATGAGCTCAAGCAACCAAACACCAGCTCAGGTGCACCACATGAGGTTCTGACGTCTCTAGTTGGAGAACTCCTCAGCTCCAAAAAAAATAGGAGCTCCCCACCTTGTTAGTGCATTTAGCAAGTTAAGATGTGGGACTATGCATGGGAGAGGCTGAACCCAGATGGACTCCGACTCTGGTAAGGACTTATTGCAACATCATAGTCTTGTGGGCGTAGGTTTTAAAGACGGAATGGGGGAGGTTGCTCTAGCTTTCCTTTTAAATATTTAAACCAGTAGTAAACCACACCAGTTTTTGTTTTACCCTGAAAGGTAAAGGCATAATGTGCTAGTATGCATCATACTAGTACACTATGAAATGCTTGCCTTCGAACGAAGCCCTCCAGCGCTGCGCTATCACTGCTGACAGGCGCTTCCATCTTCACCCAGTATTTATTCTGAGTCCGTGTCTGGCAGTGCCACAATGACATTACTCCCGGACATGCACGTGGGAGTCACTGTGTGGTACGGAGCTCTGAAGGGACGGCAGGGGTATATTGTCCCTTTAGAGTGCACGTGCCAGTGACGTGCAAGTTTCTAAAATATTCACTGTACCTACCGGTAAACGTTATTATAGGCTTACCTGTAGATGCAACTTTAACCACTTGCCACCCGTCATTTAGCAGAATGATGACGGCAAAGTGGTTTAGTTATCCTGATCAGACGTCATATGATGTGATCAGGATAACAAGAGTATAAAAAGAAAAAATGCAGCGCAAAATTCAATAAGAATATATATATATAAATATATATATGTGTGTGTGTGTGTGTGTATACAGATCAATCCATATGTAGAGCTACCCTGCATGAGCCACTGGTTGTTGTTGAGATCGGCATATTAAGTTACCTTTCAGTGTTGTCTAGGGGTGTAGTTGATGAGTAGAGTAGTGAGCGAATGTCCAGTCAATGAATAAAGGTTTTCAAATGCTTTATGTCCAGGCCCAACATGGCCAACATCAACATGAGGTAGAGCAAGAAGGTTGATGAAGCGAGAGACAGAAACTTGCAGTATCAGGCCTGGATATGAGAAAGAGCAATCCTGCTCTCAGTAATACAATAGTAGTAGATACAGTTCGTCGCCACTCTAGCCAGAGTGGGTGAAGTGCCTCCGGACAGACTTCTGCCACAAGCCTGGCAGCCGAAGTGTCACTTTAGATGGCTGGGAGGAACAGGCCTCTGCCACAGGCCTAGTACTTGAATGAGCTAAATGGACGAATTGAGCGAATCCTCCCAGTAGATTAAGCATAGGTCACCGGATGACAGCAAAGTGTAGCTGTCAGCATTCCGGTCACCAGATCCCCGATGGTTCGTTCAAGCCCTGCTCTGGGTTCTCCTTAAGCCGACCCCCCATCGAACGGCACCCAGCCTGGGATCCTCTCAGTAAAGCGGGGGGCCCAGCAAGTCACTGGGGCCCTTGTCAGCAAAGTGGAGCTCCGCGTAGCATGTGACCCTGGCCTGGAAGGCCATCGCAGGGGTCCGTTGGATGAGCACACCCTAAAGGTGGGTGCCGAACCTGGAACCCGCGAAGAACAACACAAAAATGGCGTCCGCCACAGATATACTCTCCCCCAGCATGCCCCGCGAGGAAAAACTCCTCTAATTGGCTGCTGAGGAAAAGCAGCTCTGCCAGAACCCCTCTATCGCCAACTGTCACCCAGGGATAGGATTGCATCCCTGGAGCGCAGACTGACCTACAGGACAGTTCCGGAATGACAGCAGCCTAAATTTAGAAAATTGTGAATGGGAGCAAAATAACTCTCCCATTCCCCACTAACTTTAGCGTAGTGCCCATACTGAAATTAAGGGGGCGCTACACATATATAAGTGAAAAAATTAAATAAATAATATGAAGTCCGAATATGTGAAACAAATTCCAAAATTACCAGATAATAGGAATCTTCACCAGGTGACGGTTAAAATCCAAACTTAAAGTGCTCCCTCCACCAGTAAGAATGGGTACTCTCACCTCCAAACATGGACCCCTGTTTTACCAGGTGGTCAATTAAGCAGATTTCTCAGCATGGAAAGCCAGCAAGCAGGATACATGGATCAGTTCCTCACAAGTCAGTAGTTAAACCGGACCATACCATGAAAAAAGGAATCAAGATCTAAGTGCTCTCTGCTGAGCTAAAACATTTATTTTAAAAGTAATATAACACAGGCTACTCACATTAGCCAAGATAAAAAACGGCAGTAAGAAATGTCAGATCATTTGAAAATTATCTTTTCCAAAGAATGGCAGCGAGTGACGTGTCTCCAGGCTCCTTCCCCCAGTACGCGTTACATTATTGCAACTTCCTCAGCGGGGGACCTGATCAGGATAACAGCCGGCACATTGATTATCAGCACAGCTCCCATTAAAAGATGCCCTTCAGCTGCCAATCGATGCCCATCACATGCCAGCCTGTGCCCCACTATAAAGCCTGTCAGTGCCAATGGAAGTGCAGAAGTACCTGTCGGTAGCTCCTCATCAGTGCTGCCTATCCAGTGCCATCTACCAGTGCCGTCAGTGTTGCCTATTAGTGCCTATCAGTTTTTTTTTTTTTTTAATTGTCGCTCTTTTTTCATTTTATAGCACAACAATTTTAAACCGCAGAGGTGATCAAATACCACCAAAAGAAATCTCTATTTGTGGGAAGAAAATTATAAACATTTAGTTTGGGTACAGTGTTGCATGACCGCGTAATGGTCATTCAAAGTGCGACAGCGCTGAAAAATATAAATGGTCTTGGGCAGGAAGGGGGGGAAAGTGCCTGGTATTGAAGTGGTTAAACAAAGGGTTTACTTCCACTTTAAACTGGTGCTGTATATAGGGGCAGAGCTACAGCATACACATACCTTCCAATGTTTTGAAATGGGAATGAAGGAAGCCTATTAGCAAAAGTATGTAGGCATAGGGCCCACCCCCCTAGCATGCCCACTTAAAGGAGAATTGTGCAAAAAAGAATAGTTGCAAGAGGAGTAAAGTCCCCTTCCCCCCTGATATTTACCTAGGTGAATGCAGCATGGGTTTTGATGCTGCACTTGTTCCCCACCGCCTTTGCACTGAGAACCGAGCTTGGTTCTCACAGATCCCAGAGCAGAGAGCTGCTGCTTGTCAGTCAGCGGCTCTCCGCTCTGCAAACCCACCCCCCACGCTCACCGGAGCACTTAGCTGTGGAGGGGCAGGGATCGGCTCGCTGAGAGGCTGTGACGGGCATCAGTCCAGGGACCTGGTGGATCCAGACTTTATTGTCGTGATGATGCGGTGCCTAGACTGATTCCGGTGATGTCAGCAGAGAGTAGACTTCAGCCTGCTCTCTGCTGAAAACTGGTTACAGGAGTGCAAAATGAATTGCACTCCTGTGACCCTTGGGAGAAGCCCAGACTAACGAGTTTAGGCTGGACCTCTCTCTTTAAACCCAAATGCAGCAATTTAGAAGGTGGGTGAAAGGTTTAGCACTGGAAAAGAAAGCTATATAGTTGTATATAAGGCTGCATTCACACCTGAGCGTAGGTCGTTCGGTCGTTTTTTCCGGCGTATTCATGCTTATTTGCGCGTTTGCATACAGCGATTTTTTTTTATCTTCTGCCTGGGTGAAATGTTCTATTGATTAAACGCTCAAAAACGCCCAAACTGCGCGATTCGCCATAGACAGTAATGTATTTTTTCCCCTCTAGCGTTTTTGAGCGTCAGGCGACAAAACGCTCCGGTGTGAATGCAGCCTAAAATACACTGGGCTGGATTCACGTAGATCGGCGTATTTTTACAGGGGCGTAGCGTATCGTATTTACGCTACGCCGCCTTAAGTCAGAGAGGCAAGTGCTGTATTCACAAAGCACTTGCCTCCTAACTCACGGCGGCGTAGCGTAAATGGGGCCGGCGTAAGCGCGCCTAATTCAAATGAGGATGAGGGGGCGTGTTTTATGTAAATGATTGGGGACCCGACGTGATTGACTTTTTTTTACGAACGGCGCATGCGCCGTCCGTGGAATATCCCAGTGTGCATTGCTCCAAAGTACGCCGCAAGGACGTATTGGTTTCGACGTGAACGTAAATTACGTCCAGCCCCATTCACGGACGACTTACAGAAACAACGTAAAATTTTTAAATTTCGACGCGGGAACGACAGCCATACTTAACATTGGCCACGCCACCTAGGGGGCAGCTTTATCTTTACGCGGCGTACCTCTTACGGAAACGGCGTATCTTTACTGCGACGGGCAAGCGCATGTTCGTGAATCGGCGTATCTAGTCATTTACATATTCTACGCCAAAATCAACGGAAGCGCCACCTAGCGGCCAGCGGAAAAATTGCACACTAAGATACGACGGCGCAGGCCGTCGTATCTTAGCTAGGTTTAAGTGTATCTCAGTTTGAGCATACACTTAAACTTACGATGGACTTAGATTCCGAGTTACGTCGGCTACTGATACGCTGGCGTAACTCTTTGTGAATCCAGCCCACTATTTATATAAGACCAAAATGGGGGACAAATGAGGGGCAGTTGGGAGCTATGCATACGTATGCTACCATGGATTGGCCTCAGGAATTTTTTTTTATTCTACAAGGCCGCTGATTTCAGAAAATATGTAATACTGTGGGGGTTTTAAGTGATTTTTTATTTATTTTTTGCCAAAAATGCTTATTTTTTTTTACCAGTGTGAAAAAAAAATGCTTTAGTCTAGTGCTCCATTGGCTGGGTTGTCCTGTTTGCTTGGCCAATGTTTTTCTCCTTTTCTTCCACAAGATGGTGCTCTATAATAAAATAACTTTGGCCCTGTTTGCTAGGCATAGCAGGTGCTCAGGAACCAACAAGTGTTTATAGGAGTACAAGTCTTGCAGTTCTTCACATTTTCTGTAGTTCACTTTCCTGGCACTATCTTAGTTCTAAGGCCTCATTTAGATTAGCAAAGAATTTTGAGTCCTCATTAAAGCGCCTAATGCATTAAGATTTGTAAACAATAAAAAAAATGTGCGTTTTGGTTTTGATGTGTTTGCATCATGTTAAAAAAAAACGCTTGCCAGACGTGTGTTGTATGGATTTGTGTAGTATCATCTCAGTTAATAGCGCTTTCTAAACGCTTCTTAAATGCATTGTAAATGCCACAGCATTTAAAAGTAAATATAGAGTCTCTTTTTATAATTTTTTTTTTTTTTTTTTTTTTTTTTTACAAGTGACCCTGTGCTGATGTGGGTAGTGTTAGACTGGCAGATTTAGACGGACTTGAGTTACAAATTTAAGCCAATCTCCAATTAGCAGTTATAGCAACAGTTTCCCCCCCCCCCCCCCATTGGGATAAAGGTTTTACATGAATAAATAAAGCTAATCATTGTAAGAAATTATTTTTCTTAGCTCTCTGTCATTTTTGCTGGTCTAATAAAGGAAGTTTAAAAAACAAAAAAACAGAACTTCTGGCCAGATCACCTGGTGAAAATAATAAAAAAATGTCTAAAGAATTTAAATGGGTTGTAAAGGTACGGGACAGGAGTGTCAGGACCAGTGGCGGCTGGTGAAGTTTTAGGATGGGGGGGGGGGGGGGGTGCAAGACCCCGCCCTTCCACATTTGGTCCCTCCCACTTCTCATAAGCCACACCCCTTATAGAATCCACCCACACTGTCCCCTGTATTCCACTTGCTTCCACTCATAGTGTCAGGAGTATACAGCTCAGCATCACAGCACAGAGTATATAGCCCCAGCATCACAAATCATGGTATATAGCGCAGGCTTACAGATCGGCGCAAACAAACTAAAAAATTACACTGTTAGTAATGAAGGACTCAAAATGGGCAGGAGATTACCAGAGACTGCCGACATACTGCACAAGATTACCAGAGACTGCCGACATACTGCACAAGTTTACCAGAGACTGCCGACATACTGCACAAGATTACCAGAGACTGCCGACATACTGCACAAGATTACCAGAGACTGCCGACATACTGCACAAGATTACCAGAGACTGCCGACATACTGCACAAGATTACCAGAGACTGCCGACATACTGCACAAGATTACCAGAGACTGCGCACATACTGCACAAGATTACCAGAGACTGCGCACATACTGCACAAGATTACCAGATACTGCAGACATACTGTACAAGATTACCAGAGACTGCCAACATACTGCACAAGATTACCAGAGACTGCCAACATACTGCACAAGATTACCAGAGACTGCGGACATACTGCATTACTTGTCCTGCGACTTGGGACTTCAACGTTGCATGACAAGTCGTACCCCATGATTTCCAATGAGAACCGTTCATATCTGTGTGACTTCAAGTCACAGCGACTTCAAAGTAGTCCCTGCATTACTTTGGTCTCACTTTGATGCAACTTGAGGTCCATAGACCTCCAGAATACACAGGCATTGCTTTAAGTCGCATCAAAATTGTGGCAGAATTGTGCAACTTTCAGACTGCATTAGCCTGAAAGTCGCAAGATTCTGCCACAATTTTTTGCTGCGATTTTGCAGCGACTGCCTAGCAATGCCTATGTATTCTGGAGGTCTATGGACCTCAAGTCACATCAAAGTGGGACAAAAGTAATGCAGGGACTACTTCAAAGTTGCACAGATATGCACAGTTCTCATTGGAAATCATCGGGTCCGACTTATCCTGCAACTTTCCAGTCCCAAGTCGCAGGACAATTTGCAAGCGGGGGGTGGTTTGGTGTTGACGGACGTTATTTTCCCCGCACATTAAGTATAAAAAAAGTTTTTTTTTATTAACTGGGGGGGGTGGTCTGGTGGGGTAGTGTTGACGGCCGCTATTTGTGCTGTAATAAATGTTTACATATAAAAGAAATGAGAAATGTTGTTAATAAATGAAGTATAAAAAACGTTTTTTTTAATAACCGGGGGGGGGGGGGTTGTGCTAAATTAAATTAAATATAAAAAATAAACTATTAAAAAGCTAAACTGTAACATTAATAATAATATTAAATATCTAAAAAAAACATTGATTAAGGGGGGGGGGGGGGGTGTTGTGCTAAATTAAATTAAATATAACATATAAACTATTAAAAAGATAAACTGTTAATATTAATAATAATATTAAATATATATAAAAAACATTGATTAAGGGGGGGGGGGTGGTGCCTGCCGTTATTTTCGCTGAATATTAAATATTAAAAAAAAATTGGATTAAGCAGGGGTGGGGGAGGCCGGGTAGGATGGATGCCAGTCGCCGAATATTACATCAGAAACAAATTTTGTTTTTTAATAAGCGGGGGGTGGGTGTTTGCCGGCCGCCGAATATTAGATATAAAAAAAAAACTTTCAACACAGTGAACTTTGCATCACAGTGTAGCAAATACAGTATTATCCACCAATCGCAGCAAAAAATTGTGGCAGAATCTTGCGACTTTCAGGCTAACGCAGTCTGAAAGTTGCACAATTCTGCCACAATTTTAATGCGACTTAAAGCAATGCCTGTGTATTCTGGAGGTCTATGGACCTCAAGTTGCATCAAAGTGGGACCAAAGTAATGCAGGCACTACTTTGAAGTCGCTGTGACTTGAAGTCGCACAGATATGAACGGTTCTCATTGGAAATCATGGGGTACGACTTGTCATGCAACGTTGAAGTCCCAAGTCGCAGGACAAGTAATGCAGTATGTCTGCAGTCTCTGGTAATCTTGTGCAGTATGTCGGCAGTCTCTGGTAATCTTGTGCAGTATGTCTGCAGTCTCTGGTAATCTTGTGCAGTATGTCGGCAGTATCTGGTAATCTTGTGCAGTATGTCGGCAGTATCTGGTAATCTTTAAATGTAAAATTTTTATTCCAAAAACATATTAAAACATACAAATATCATAACAAAGACAAAGGGAAAAATTATCTACCATCTGCGTTTGAACGTTTGCTGTGAGCGGGCACATGCAGATGGTATACATCTATTGACAATGGGTATCTCCTAGTGTCACCTAGGGGTGGATCCAGAGTCTAGTCTCAGGAGGGGCACTGCCAGAAAATAGTTTATTTTGTGGGCAATTTATCATGGAAATGGCTGGTGTTGGTGCTTCAATCATCCCGGCACCATGGTTGTTATGCTGTCAGGATGATTGAAGCGCATTATTTCTACTATTACATTGTAATATAAAATGAAATAGTTCAACTCACCATAATACAGAGTCAGTGAGAGCCCCGAGTGTGTCACTTGCCACGTCACCTGCCACACGTTGCAGATTTTTACTTGCCACGTCACCTGCCACACGTTGCAGATTTTTACTTGCCACGTCACCTGCCACACGTTGCAGATTTTTACTTGCCACATCACCTGCCACATGTTGCGAATTGTCACTTGCCACGTCACCTGCCACATGTTGCGGATTGTCACTTGCCATGCCACCTGCCACAAGTTACGGATTGTCACTTACAACACGTTCCGCATTGTCACTTGCCACGTCACCTGCCACACGTTGCAGATTTTTACTTGCCACATCACCTGCCACACGTTGCAGATTTTTACTTGCCACGTCACCTGCCACATGTTTCGGATTGTCACTTGCCACGTCACCTGCCACACGTTGCGGATTGTCACTTGCCACGTCCCCTGCCACACGTTGCGGATTGTCACTTGCCACGTCACCTGCCACATGTTGCGGATTGTCACTTGCCACGTCACCTGCCACATGTTGTGCGGATTGTCACTTGCCACGTCACCTGCCACGCGTTGCAGATTGTCACTTGCCACGCCTGCTTTGCCACACATTGCGGATTGTCACTTGCCTTCTACAATTGTCACTTTCCTGCTAAGGTGGGGATTGTCACGTCCTGTGTCCCAGAGTGAAGTCAGGCAGCAAAGAGATGATATAATCTCTCTGCTGCCCGCACAGTGAGGGCAGAACTGCAGGGATGCAGGGCGGGGGCCGGGTGGTGAGAGATGATGGCATCACTCTGCTCCCCCCCCGCCTGCCAGCCTGCTGATTGGCCAGACGCCCGCTCACCCACCGTTACTGAGCTGCCCACCCGTTCACTCACCGGCCCGTCGAGCTGCTCGCCTGCACCGCCGAGCCATCCCCTCACTCATCCGCTAACTGGCTGCCACTCAACCACAACTCGGGGCGGAGGGGCAATTGTCGTTTTTTATGATATTTGTATGTTTTAATATGTTTTTGGAATAAAATAAAAAAAAATACCTTTAAATCTACCCCTTGTATGAGAAGAGAGGCGCCTCTAAGTGTAGCAATATGTTGCTAAATGTTGTACCTTCATTAAATGTAATCATATTGCTACACCTAGAGTCTCCTCTCTTCTTTTTTATACTCAGTTGTGACATGACGCTACTCTTATATCAAGACACCGCTTGTATATCAAGGCAAGGTTTATTAAAACTTTTTGCTTGTCTTGCAAAGCGCTCTCAAACCAAGTTACTCTCAATCCAAGGTTTTGCTGTACCATGAAAGTCCATAATATCCTCAGTCCCCTTTTTTCTCTATTCGAAGTCGCAAGCCGCAATGAAACCGACGCGCCAAATCGCAGCGACCTGCGGCTTTGCACTGGTGTGAATGGGGGAAGTTGCAGTATTTGTAGCTGCTGACTTTTCATTTTTCTTAAAGCCACTGAAGTTCCTCTTTAATGAGCTTAACCCTTGCAGTGCTGTGTGTGATGGGGGAAGAGGTTGTGTACAGGATGTGTTGTGGGCTGTGTGATGAGCGATCCTAGTGATGAAGGAGGAGGAGGAGGGGGAGGGGGAGGGGCGGAGGAGAAGATCAGTCCGGACTGTCACTATCCGCAGACACACACAGACTCCTCCATGTACACCCAGCATGGCAGAAGTCAGGAAATTCACCAAGAGGCTCAGCAAGCCGGGCACAGCAGCAGAGCTCAGGCAGAGTGTGTCGGAAACAGTCCGGGGATCCGTTATCCTGGTGAGTGGAGATAGATGGGGGGGACATGCGGCCACACTCATTGCACAGGAAGTTTGTCATGTGCTGTGGTTGGGACCTGTGAGCTGAGTGCAGCCTTCTAGCTGAGTGTGATGGGTGATGGGGTCCCTGCTAGGACCATGCTGTCCTCTATTGCAGGCTGACAGCTTTGTTGTTGCTATTTGATGGAAGCCACACCCTGCTGAGACATGGAGCTGTGTGCGATCAGATGCTGGAAGGGGACTGACCCTCTGTCATGTCACTGATCCCTCACCTCCACTGTTTCCCCAGGAATGGGTGGAGATGATGTCATAGGTGATGTCATGGCTTGTGAACTGGACTCTGGCACACTGGAAAACTATTTCCCTGGGAATAGGTGTTGATGATGTCATAGGTGATGTCATAGTTGTGAACTGGACTCTGGCACACACCGAAAACCGATTTCCCCGGTAATGGGTGTTGATGATGTCATAGGGATGTTTTCACTTGTGAAATGGACTCTGGCACGTTGCCGCCCTTCTTGGTTAAAGAGACCCGGTCACCTCGCCATTCATTTATTCCAAAAGGTTACTAGGCGATTATTTGTGCATTTACCATCTTTTAGGGATTGTTTAAACAGATATAGCTAGATTCACGTAGACCTGCCTAACGTTAGGCAGGCGTAGCGTATCTCATATACGCTACGCCTCCGTAAGTTAGAGAGGCAAGTGCTGTATTCACAAAGCACTTGCATCCTAAGTTACGGCGGCGTAGCGTAAATGTGCCGGCGTGAGCACACCTAATTCAAATTGTGAAGAGGTGGGCGTGTTTTATGCTAATGAATCGTGACCCGACGTGATTGACGTTTTGAACGAACGGCGCATGCGCCGTCCGTGGACGTATACCAGTGCGCATGCTCCAAATTACGCCGCAAAGACTCATTGGTTTCGACGTGAACGTAAATTACGCCCAGCCCCATTCACAGACGACTTACGCAAACAACGTAAAAATTAAAAAATTTGACGCGGTTCCGACGTCTATACTTAACATTGGCTGCGCCATCTTTTTGGTGGTTTATCTTTACGCCTGAAAACGCCTTACGTAAACGGCGTATCTTTACTGCGACGGGCAAGCGTACGTTCGTGAATAGGCGTATCTCGCTGATTTACGCATTCTAGGCGTAAATCAGCGTACACGCCCCTAGCGGCCAGCGTAAACAGACAGCTAAGATACAAAGGCGCCGGCGGTCGTATCTAAGCTATATTTAAGCGTATCTCTATTTGAGAATACGCTTAAATATACGGCGCAGATTCGGAGTTAAGACGGCGTATCTACTGATACGCCGTCGTAACCAGGGCTGTGGAGTCGGTAGATAAATGTTCCGACTCCGACTCCGACTCCTCAGTTTTATGTACTTCCGACTCCGACTCCTCTGTATTAATATGCAAATGTATTTTATACATTCCTTGAGGGAAAGAAACGCAACCTACCACAGGACTACTGGCTGGGAAGCCAACAGTCTACTGTATTGCACAGTTTAAGCAAAAGACAAACACAATGAAAACAACGTTTTTTATTCTAAAACATGATTTTCCTAGGAGAATCCCATAGTCATGTTTAAAGTTTAAGCTAACAATCAGAGTTTACAAGTTTTTATAGCCTTAGCTAAATGACAGCAGTTTTTCCAATGGTTTACAGCAGGGCTCAAAATTTCAAGTCCTGAGCTACTAGCCAGGCCTCAAGAGTTACTCGCCACCAGTTGCCCCACCTAATTCATACACTGCCCTGCGCCTAATTGCACCTGTAAACACGCCCTCATAGATTATCTCAGGGCTCAAAATTTGTGGTCGCCTCCTCGCATTTGGCGAGGAGTTTTATGTCCCGTGCGAGCGCCGCTCAGACACACACACATTGCGGCCAGTCTCTTCACAGGCTGGCGCGCAGTCCCTTCACATGCTAGCACAGGCTAGTAGCTGATTGGACACAAGCGCCCGCCCGGGACCCCCCATAGGCCAGTAAAAACGTTACCATGCCGCCCGGGACCGCCTCTTCACCGCCCACTGTCCAATGGAAATGTGCCTCCAACTCCTGCCCGGAACCGCCTCTCACAGCGCTACGATCCTAGCCGCCGCCCGGGACCGACCCTCTCCACCTCGGACCGCCCCCCTCCACCTCCCAGGCTCCCACACATTCAAGGAAGTGCACCGTGCAGTAAATGGTATGTTTAAAACAGATGTGCGGTGTGATGTGATGTTCTGGAGGCACAAGGAACCTATTTGCTGGAATGTGTGGGGGGGGGGGGGGTATGGGTAATTGCAGATTAAGACTAAATCATCCCCCCAATCCATTATACCTATGCCCCCAATTCTGCCCCCCCTCCCCCCAATCTATCATGCTTATGCCTCCAATTCCGTCCCCCTCCCCCCATTCTATCATACCATATGATAGATGGGGGAGGAATTGGAGGCATAGGTATGATAGAATGGGGGCAGGGGGACGGAATTGGAGGCATAGATGTGATAGAATGGGGGCAGGGGGACGGAATTGGAGTTATTGGGGGGGGCGCAAACAAAAAAAAAATTGCAGCCTCACTGTGCCCATCAAATGCAGCCACTGTGCCATCAATTGTCACCACCGTGCCATGCCATCAAGCGCAGCCACTGTGCCATCAATTCGCACCACTGTGCCATGCCATCAAATGCAGTCACTGTGCCATCAATTGTCACCACTGTGCCATGCCATGAAACACAGCCACTGTGCAATCAATTATCATCACTGTGCCATGCCATCAAATGCACTCACTATGCCATCAATTCGCACCACTGTGCCATGCCAAACGCAGTCACTGTGCCATGCCATCAAACGCAGTCACTGTGCCATGCCATCAAACGCAGCCACTGTGCCATCAATTGTCACCACTGTGCCATGCCATCAAACGCAGCCACTGTGCCATCAATTGTCACCACTGTGCCATGCCATCAAACGCAGCCACTGTGCCATCAATTGTCACCACTGTGCCATGCCATCAAATGCAGCCACTGTGCCATCAATCATCACCACTGTGCCATGCCATCAAGTGCAGTCACTATGCCATCAATTCGCACCACTGTGCCATGCCATCAAACGCAGTCACTGTGCCATGCCATCAAACACAGCCACTGTGCCATCAATTGTCACCACTGATCATTTACAAGGGCGTGTTTAAGGGGTGGGGCAAGGTAGGGTTTGGGTGGGGCAACAGGTGGCTAGTAACTTTAAGGCCTGGCTAGTAGCTCAGGACTTGAAATTTTGAGGCCTGGATTATCTCATGGAATGACAATGTTTTATGCAGAATCAAGTTACAAAATTAAATATTACCAACAACAACTTTAACAAAATGGGACAGGGCACTGGGGGCAGACCAGAGGGACAGGGCACTGGGGGCAGACCAGAGGGACAGGGCACTGGGGGCAGACCAGAGGGACAGGGCACTAGAACTGGGTCTCTTCCCCATTCTCATCCTGTCTCCTCTGCAACTCCCATCCATCCATCCTCTCTCTCCCATTCATCTCATCATCAGGAGCCTGTGTGTGCGGCTCCACGCTTGCATGTCCCCACTTCCCCCTTTTATTCAGGCTGGCAGAGAGGAGAGGAGCTGCAGCACAGCGGGAGGGAGTATAATCCAGTGCCGAGATCCACACAACTGCACAGCCATTGACACCATAGTACAGCGCACACTGACAGCGCACAGCACACATTGAGACCAGTCTGTTCACAGTGCTCAGGCTAAACTGTTGGACACTTACATAGAGCACAAGGAGAAGAAAACTGCACAAATTAGAAGGCTGACGCTCTCATGTCAGGGCAATTAACTCTCAGTGAGCGCTGCACCGGAGTGGTAATTTTGGCAATCCTCCACCTCACTCATTACTTTCTGCTGTCCAGCTACATTGGTCGGGGCCCGGGGGAGGGGGCAGGCTCAGAGAGGTCATACTGTTGGGTCCCATGGCTTAATGAGAATTGTAAGGAGAGCACCTGTGTACTGCTCTGCCTGTGCGCGGCTCACCAGACTACTTTTCCCGAGCATGCACCTTTCCTCTTCGGCCGCCAATCTCATCGGGACTCTAAGTGTAGGCACAGATTGGAGGGAGATTGGTCATGCAGCCCAATCATCACTCGCCCCCAGCTTAAATCCACTCGCCAAATGCTAGTAGGCGAGTGGAAATTTTGAGGGCTGGTTTACAGCTTCAGTCTTGAACTATTGGCCCTCCATTCCCTTCACTTATACAAGTGTCTCACTCTCTAGTCCTGCAAAAAACATTTATTTAATCCCTTATCAGTGAGAGGCTAGGTTACACATGGACGCTGCGTTCCCTGTAAAAGCAGAACACAACACTATGGAAAGTATAAGTATTGCAGCTCCTAATTGTGCGTTGCGTGCCATATAGTGAAGCACATGAAAAGCATGCTTCTTCACGGTCACTTAACGTGTTCGTTTTGCGGTTACGTGAGGCACTGCATGCATTGGTCTTTATTCTTAGTAGAGAAGTCATTAATTATAACTTTTTGTGAATTGGGACATTTAAACTTGCTTTTTTTTTTTTTTTTTATTCCAATCTAAATTTAGTAGGAGTCGGAGTCGGTGCATTGTTTGCCGACTCCGACTCCAGGTACCCAAAATTTCCCCCGACTCCGACTCCTCGACTCCGACTCCGACTCCACAGCCCTGGTCGTAACTCTACGTGAATCTGGCTATTAATGTTTTTAAATGCAGTATGAATGCATATGCAAGAACACAATAGTAATAACTGAAATAATGTATGTGTGCGTAGGGCTCATATAAAAGTGCGGTCTAGCTACTTAGATATGCAAAGTCCAGGAATCAAAGTCGAGAAAGGGATATCACCGCTCCAGGCAGGTCAAATGAAGGTAAAAGCCTCTCCTCCAGATTAGAAGCCTCAGGTGCCGGCAATGCGTGGAACAATGCAAATAGGAAGAAATTCTGGACAGCCGCACTCCAAAAAAAAGTTTTTGCCTTTATTCAAAAAATGTATTCAAAAATACATGCCACTGCAGATCAGAATGGACAGAAGAGCTAACGCATTTCGCACTAACAAACAGTGCTTAGTCATGACTAAGCACTGTTTGTTAGTGTGAAACGCGTTAGCCCCCAGATGCCTCCGGCGCCCCCGGATGACAACCCCCCTTTTTTTTATAAAAATAAAATATTTTTTATATATATTTTTTTATTTATATATATATATATATATATATATATATATATATATATATATATATATATATATATATATATATATATATATTATTAAAGGGCCCAGAGGACTGCTGTGATTTGGATGTGGGTTTCACCTCATCCAATTTTGTGACCGACTCTCTATGGAGCCGGTTTACACATCTCTGGAGCAGCTCCGGTGTGAATTACACAGGAGTCCTGTGCGTCTTCTGGTCTGTTTCAGGTCCAAATTCGGTCAAAAATTCGGACCTGAAACATTGAATGGAGACGCAGCGGACCCTGCTGTGAGCCGCTTCATCCTGCGGTGTGAACACAGCCTTAGAAGTTTCCACTTGAAGTAGAACTAAAGGCAAAACCTGTCAGATTTTTTTTGCCATCTGCGTCCCATTGGGGAGATGTGCCTTCGCTTCCTCTTCCATAAGCAAAACAGGAAGTGAGAGGAAATCCCTGCAAATTAAGGGAATCCCCTGTTCCGTCAGATTAGGTGACAGGTCAGAATTGGTAATGGAAGTGACGTTTCGTTGCCGCCATCTTGCCTCACCCCGCACTCCTACACAGTAAGGATACACTGAGAATGAGGCAAGCAACCATCTTGTTACACCCACCGGAGTTTTGTTTTTTTACAGGTATTTTTAACAGGAAATGGAGCATATATGGTGAAATACTGTTTACATGTTGAATTTTAAAAGCAGAGCTGTTATGAGGATTAACAAACCTGCGAGATTAGTAGGTTTGCCGCTGCTTTTAAAATTCAAAACAGTCCGTCCGATTTCTAAATACTGTATTTTACCTTTATAAGCTCAATTTCCTGTTAAAAATAACTGAATTGCAAAACTCAGGTGGGTGTAACAAAATGTCTGCTTAACCCTTTCTTGGTATATCCTTACTGTGTAGGAGTGCAGGGTGTAGCAATATGGCGGTGATGGAACGTCACTTGCGGTACCAATTCTGACAGGTCGCCATATCCGACTGAACACCCCCAGGTCACCAGAACTAGTGTCCCCATTGGAAGATTTCCTCTTTATTACTTTTCTTGAGACAACCCAAAATTTGTGAAGGTACAAAATAAGATATTTTTTTTTTTTTTTTGCCAAGATGTTAGACAGCTGTAACGTAGCTGTCGAGAATATAAAAACATGCAACAGTATAAATAGCATAATAATAAACAAAACTCCCTGTTTTGGGAGTGTTGCTTACCCCCTCCCATGCTTTCCTTTTAGTCTAACCTAGTGAAGGGCCACAAAAAGCAACAGGGGGTGAACTAGCCCTCAAGTTTACAAGAAGGTATCAGGTTAGTGCCAGATTTTTCTATAAAGCTGAACATCAGCTACAGATTTGTTGCCAAACCATTTGTAATTCTAGTCAATCAGTCCAACCAGACACCCCCCGACCACAGAGCGTAGCCAGGCCCTGCACTGCCTGAGGCCGCTGTACTGACTACACTGCAGTTGTTTGATGCAACCTGGTCCGTAGCATGTCTCAACCTGTGATAGAAGAACAACATGCACCAATGGAAGGAGCGCCAGAGTCCAAATTCATTTATTGGTTTATGCTAAAAAGTTTGAGATTGGACAATGATGGAGCACCCTCCCCTTTCTGAAATCTTTTAGTATTATATAGACATAAGTGTTCCCCTTCCTTCTCCTAGTCTAAAGCCCCATACACACTAGATTTTCTGCAGATAATCTGATAGTGTGTATGGGGTCTAAGTGCTGCTCTCGAGAGAATATTTCAATCCATTAACAACCAGAAATGCTAGGTGCAAGCTGTAATCCAGACACTTTGGGCCAGATTCAGATACAATGGCGTATCTTTAGTTGGGCGTAGCGTATCCTATTTATGCTACGCCGCCGCAACTTAGGCAGGCAAGTGCAGTATTCACAAAGCACTTGCTCCGTAAGTAGCGTAAATGGGCCGGCGTAAGCCCGCGTAATTCAAAGTAGGCTGGTAGGGGGCGTGTTGTATGGAAATGAATCGTGACCCCACGTAAATGACGCACCTAACGAACGGCGCATGCGCATGCTCAGTATCACGTCAAATTTTCTCCGAAAATTACGCCGGCTCAATGCTTAGTCGACATGAACGTAACCTACGCTCCTTCCCCATTCACGTACGACTTACGCAAACGACGTAAAATACGACGCTGTTCCGACGTTTCCGACATCCATACCTTAACATGACTTACACCTGCCTTACGAGGGGTAAAGTTACGCCGGTCGTACGCCTTATGTAAACAGCGTATTTTAATACGCCGGGCGCAATTTCGTGAATCGGCGTATCTAGCTCATTTGCATATTCGACGCGGAAATATACGGAAGCGCCCCTGCCCAGCGCAAATATGCACCCCAAGATACGACGACGTAGGAGACTTACGCCGCTCGTATCTTGGTAACAGTGAGGCGTATCTGATTCTATGAATCAGTCGCAAAGATACGACGGCGCACATTCGGACTTACGACGGCGTACGTGGAGATACGCCGTCGTAAGTCCATTGTGAATCTGGGCCTTTGTGTGCAAATGCATAGTGATGTTAAGAATCCAATATTTCCCACAGGGCTGATTCATGGCACAACATTTACTGACATACATAAAAAAGAAAACTGACCATTTTTTGTGTGTATGTATTATCCTTCAAAATATTGGAACTGAATTCCGGAAAAATTACAACACACACGTCAGAAAAAACAGGACGATGCGCAATAGAAAACTTGTTCTAAAGCATGCTTAGTGCCAACAAGACCCTAATGCAGCGTACACACGATCGTACACACGGAAATTCCGACAACAAAATTTTGATTTTGCTCGGGCACGGCAGCCTATTCTTTTCGAATGTATTCGCACAGGAAAAAGGGGTATGCACCTTTTAAAAACACAAGCGCAGGAAAACCGCATAGTCTTTTTTACCATGCGTTTTTCCTGCACTTCCCACACCTGCAAATGTTCTGCATTCTGATTCATAGTGAATGGCGGGGCCCCATATGTCTCGTAAGAGCAGTGCAATTTGGCTGCAGGTGTGGGAACAAGTACGATTCCTGCGCCCGCAACCAGCCTGCAGACTACCGGCAAGTGTGAACCAAGACTTAAAGGCACCTAAAAATGCGGTAATCCCTTGCAATCGCAGGAAAAAGGCTGGCGTGAAGCCAACTAACCAAAACCTCCTCCACATCCCCAAGTCCTGCTACAAATCTAAAGGAGAACACAGATTCGCAGTCCTCTTTTATTGTTCAGTGAGATAAAACAGACTAACAGAGAAAAACCTTGGTCCGTTCCGCCCCCTTGCTGTGAGTGACAGGTTATTTACATATCTCATGCACTAGCTTGGAGACAGACATTATTTTTTAATTCCCACCCCCACTCCTTTTCTGAAGTCATGTGGTTACTTTTCTGGATTTTGCCTGGATGTTGCTGATCATAGCAGAATTTAGTGTAAGGGGAGTGTAGAGGAGGGCGGGGCAGTCTAAAGACATCACGACTCCACCCACCAAGCTCCAGACAACAGATCCACCCACAGAATCTGCAGTTTTTCAGTTCTTATAACAGACAGAGGGGAGACATTTGACAGGTAAGGATACATGCAGGAGGCGTGTATATCCTTATAGATCCGCACTATGGCAGTAGTTTAGAAAGGATGATGCCGCGTACACACGGTCGTTTTTTGTCTTGTAAAAAAACGTTGTTTTTTCTCGTGAAATAAAATGACGTTTTTCAAACTTCAAAATGCTCTAGCAAAGCGCGGTTACGTACAACACGTACGACGGCACTCTGTTCCATTCAAGCTCGCGTCATAACTTGCTTCTGAGCATGCGCGGGTTTAAAAACTTTGTTTTAAACGTCGTTTTAGCCCACACACGATCATTTTTTATGACACAAAAAACGACATTTTGAAAAACAACATAAAACATTGAAGCATGTTCGAAATTTTTTTTGGTAGTTTTTTAGAAGACAAAAAAACGACGTAAAGCCCACACACGATCATTTTAAATGACGTTTTTTAAAACGTCGTTTTATTTATTTTTTTCTCTTTTTTTTTTAAAGTGTATTTTGTGCGTGTACTCGAGAGAGGAGCCGGACTGCAGGAGTTGGGAGTAGGCAGGCCTCCCCCAGAGGCAATCTGCCACCGTTCTCCATGCCCCGGGTGGCAATGGCGGGTGTGTGAGGGGGTCCTCCCACACAGCCCGCCCTACCTGCTCCGCTTTGAAGCCCAACGGGGCAGAGGGACTCCCTATAAGGGAGTGAGAGGATCTAGCCCGCTCAACCAGCCCCGTTAGTCCTTCGCCTCTCTTTTTAGAGACCGCGTGGTCAAAGTGCGTGCATGTTAACCCAATTTCAAGTGCGTGTAAGTGTGGTGGAGGGGGGTGGGCGTACTAGGCGCAGGCTTACCTCGCATAGCACACCCACCGGGAGCCGGGCTGAGACCACCAAACTCAATTCACATGTAGCCGAGACCGGGATCCAAACCCCTAGCTGCAGAGGTGAATGGCTTGTCAGCGCAGTGCCAATCGCGTTGAGCCACCGCAGCTCCATACGTCGTTTTATTTCATCACAAAAAACGACCGTGCGTACGCGGCATGAGAGTGGGTTTACATCCACTTTAACCAGTTAGCAACCGCCCTATAGACGAAATACGTCTACAAGGCGGTTGCTTAACTCTAGGAGGGCGTCAATGTACGTCTTCCTAGAATCGCGCTCCCGCGCGCCCTGTGGCGCGCGCACACGGGAGTCTCCGTGACCGCCGGGTCCTCCGGACCCGGCTGATCACGGATCACGGTAAATCGCCGCTGATAGCGGCGGTTTACCACGTGATCGCTCCGTCCAATGACGGAGCGATCACTAGTAAACAAACCGGCGTCATGTGATGACGCCGGTTCCTCCCTCTCCTCTCTGTACCGAACGGTACAGTGTGAGAGAGGAGAGGGGAGAGAGCGGAAGCAGCAGCAGCTGCTGCTGCTGCTGCGGGCTGGATCTGTGACACATGCAGTCACAGATCCAGCCATCCATCCCTCCCTGTGCAATACTCTGCAATGCCCCCATACTCTGCAATGCCCCCATACTCTGCAATGCCCCCATACTCTGCAATGCCCCCATACTCTGCAATGCCCCCATACTATGCAATACCCCCATACTATGCAATACCCCCATACTATGCAATACCCCCATACTCTGCAATGCCCCCACACTCTGCAATGCCCCCATACTCTGCAATACCCCGCAATACTCCGCAATACCCCGCAATACTCCGCAATGCCCCGCAATACTCCGCAATGCCCCGCAATACTCCGCAATGCCCCGCAATACTCCACAATACCCTGCAATACTCCGCAATACCCCGCAATACTCCGCAATACTCCAATACCCCGCAATACTCCGCAATACTCCGCAATACCCCGCAATACTCCGCAATACCCCGCAATACTCCGCAATACCCCACAATACCCCGCAATACCCCACAATACTCCGCAATACCCCACAATACCCTGCAACGTCGTCTATGGGGATTTTTAAGTAGCAAAGTTTGGCGCCATTCCACGAGCGTGTGCAATTTTGAAGGGTGACATGTTGGGTATCTATTTACTCGGCGTAACTTCATCTTTCACATTTATGCAAAAGAATGAAGAAAAAATACTAAATTTGCCAAATTTTATAACAGAAACAAAGAAAAATTATTTTTTTTTACAGAATTTTCAGTCTTTTTTCTCTTATAGCGCAAAAAATAAAAAACCCAACAGTGATTAAATACCACCAAAAGAAAGCTCTATTTGTGTGAAAAAAAGGACGAAAATTTCATTTGGGTACAGTGTTGTATGACTGAGTAATTGTCATTCAAATTGTGAGAGCACCGAAAGCTGAAAATTGGTCTGGTTATTAAGTGGGTTTACGTGCCCAGTGGTCAAGTGGTTAAGATCCACCTCTTCTGAAGGATCTGGACGACATTGGATACAAAGCGCCTTGATGCGATTTAGTTCGCATTTGTAGCGCTATACAAGTTACTCACTCACTTACTCTGTCACCCAAAAGCAGCCCCTCAACCTTTTATTTGGGCAACAGGCTTCACGCACTGCGGTTTTCTGCAATTGCAGCACAATTTATCATGTGACAATCATGGCGGAATCACACTGCGTTTTTAGATGCCATTAAGATGAATGGCATCTGAAATTCGTGTTGACAGATTTTGTCATTTTATCAAAGCGTTATTCTGCACTTAATACAAAACGTCCATATGTGAATGCAGCCTTAGGTCGTTTTTCTTCCCCCCGGTTTACAAAATTTGTCAAGCCCTGTGCTAAATAATCAGAACACATCCTCCAAGTCTATAATGCAAGTTTCCATTTTTTATGTAAAATGTAGTCATGCTGTAAAAATAAAATGACTACTGGAAATGCATTGCCTATATGTATTATGTAGATGCACAGTATGTGCGTGTGTGGCTGTGATATCATCGATCTCCAGATGCCATTAGAGGAGTCAGTGCCTTATCCTAATTCCAGACAGGAGGGTGATCCTTATGAATGAGGAGTCAGAGTCAGCAGTCTTGGCCTTCATCCATTGCCCTCCATCATAAGCCTCACAACTGGAGCACACTGCTTGTATTGCACACAGGCTATCATCAGATTACAAATAGGAAGCGGTTGGGTAACTCAGTTACAGAACTGAAAAAAGGGTTCATACAAATGCAATGGACAGGTATACAAGCCCAGAAAACTTTTTTTTTTTTTTTATTATTATTGTTTAGATCATTTTAAGTAATCCAAATTCTTTCCCTACCGATGGCATAAATGATCACTCTGAGTTATTGAGTAATATGAGGTGTAAAGCTCAATTGGATATTTAAAAAAAAAAAGCCAATTAAAACAGTTATATACTAATTTAAAATTAGTATCGGTATCGGGACCGATACTGAGCATTTGCGCGAGTACTCGCGCAAATGCTCCCGATGCCTAAGCCGATACCTGGTGGAGTAGAGGGCAGAGCAGCGGGGCGGCACGTTGAGCTGGCAGGGAGTGCAGCGTTCAGGGCGACACATTCAGTCGCGGAAGTGACGCTCCATGTTGCCGTCAGAGATGCCCATCTTGGTACACCCTGCACTCAGCCACAGTATGCCAGCAGTGGACATCTTGTTACACCCAGCCCATATAGTTTGGGTTGGGTGTAAAGATGGCCGCTGCTGCTGTTATGCGGCCGAGTGCAAGGAGTACCAGGATGGGCATTGCAGGCAGCTTTCCCTAATATCATTTTAGTGCCCATCAGTGCCCATAAATGTCACCTGCCAGTGCCCGCCAGCCGTCAGTGCCACCTGCCAGCCATCAGTGACACCTGCCAGTGCCCGCCAACCGTCAGTGGCAACGGTCATTTTTTTATTATTTTTTTACTAGTAATGGCAGTTATCTGCAATTTTTGGCAGGACTGCGATATTGCGGCAGGCAGATCGAACACTTTTGACACTATTTTGGGACCATTCACATTTATACAGCGAACAGTGCTATAAATATGCACTTGGATGGGAGGGGTGACGTGTGCGGACACAATGTCACTCCTCATTGGCTGGTGGGTGGAGCTCCAGAAGTCTTACTTTACACGAGAGGTGAGTGGGACAGGGCTCTTAGTGCTGCCTGTGCACAGCAGCGTTAAGGTGTCCTGTCACCTTTAAAAAAAAAAGTCACGCTGAAAATCAGCTGTTTGGCCACCACCAGACCCATTTAAGTGAGACAAGGCTCTTTACAATGCCGGAGCACCGCAGCGTTAAGGTCCCCTGTCCCCTGGGGTAATGCTTTTGGGTAAAGTGCCGTTTCTGCATGGCTGTGCTGTTTGGCAGTAATACCTGGATCACAACACTGGCTAAAGGCAAAACAATTCCTATGGCGGCAGGTAAGATGGTTCACATATATGTGTTTCATCTGTGTATCAGTATGAAATGTACTTTTATGGCTCATGAACACTGGGCTTAAAAAAACTTTGCTTTTACAGGCGTTTGACTTTTTTTTTTTTTCCTACCTGAAAATGCACCAATATGTTAGCCTATGTGTCTATGCACTCATAGGCGTTCAGAGGTGTATTAGCAGAGTACATTTACAGGCAGAAAAAAAACTACCAATGGCGCATTCAGGTGGGTCGGCGAAGAGCAAAAAAACGCGAAACACACCTAAATGCAAGTAAATACACTTAAATGCTTAGCTCTTTAATGTTCATTTATTCCAGCGACCAGAATAAACTAATATTCTGGCCAGTGGAATTCATAAATGCTCAAACACTTGATGTGCAATACATGGCTTTGGGTACATTTATTAAGCAGTTTTATTTCCTGCCAGGAGCAAAAGAAGTTCAGCTGAGAAATTTGAATGCCAATGTGTGCATGAGAATAACCGATTGCTGATTCCCCCCCAATTGCTGTTAGTGTTTCTAACAATAAACTGCTTTGGATTTTCTTCAGGCAAATGCCTCTGGTTTCTCACAAGATGAACCTGGTGCTAGGCCTGTTTGTCCTCTCCCCCTCCTCCCCCATCCATAAGCATTAATGTGCACAGCCAGGAATACTGTACAGAAAAAATCATTAAAATACCATAATTGTTTGGCGTCCATCCACCATCTTTAGACTGTCCAGAAATAAGTAGGAAGGACAAAAGTCTGCAGTGATGTACATTTTTTATTAAGCTGGAAATACATGGGAGTGATATTTTTTCCCCAACCATTATATTTAATTTACAGTATTTCCTGTTGCCAGATGTCTCCCTATATCTACATATATAGCTAGATTCAGAGAGAGTTACGCCGGCGTATCAGTAGATACGCCGTCGTAACTCTGAATCGACGCCGTCGTAAATTTAAGCGTATTCTGGAAACCAGATACGCTTAAATTAGGCTAAGATACGATCGGCGTAAGTCTCCTACGCCGTCGTATCTTAGGGTGCATATTTATGCTGGCCGTTAGGTAGCGCTTCCGTTGTTTTCCATGTCGAATATGCAAATGAGCAAGATACGCCGATTCACGAACATACGTGCGCCTGTCGCAATTAGTTAGGTGGCGCAGCCCATGCAAGGTATGGACGTCGGAACAAGCGTATCTTTTTAGGTCGTTTGCATAAGTCGTACGCGAATAGGGCTGTGCGTAAGTTACGTTCACGTCGTAGGCAGTGTTCGACGTATCTTAGGCATTCTATCCGACGCATGCGCACTGGGATACGTCCACGTGCCGTTCCTTCAAAACGTCATTTACGTGGGGTCATGCTTAATTTCCCTAAAACACGCCCACCTCTTCCTTATTTGAATAAGGCGCGCTTACGCCGGCACATTTACGCTACGCCGCCGTAACTTAGGACGCAAGTGCTTTGTGAATACAGCACTTGCCTCTCTAACTTGCGGCGGCGTAGCATAAATACCATACGCTACCTGAATCTGGCCAATAGTGTAATTAATTTCACTCTGACTGTTACCAAAACGTAGACCACATGTGTCAAACACAAGGTCCGCGATCCGTCTATCATATGGCCCTCGTACACCGGGGGAGGGGTGGAAGTGAGATGTGAACAGCCTGTGAAAGAGAGTTTATTCCTGCACATTGTACATAGGAAACCCCCAAACCCTGCACTTTGTATGTAGCGCACACTAGAGCTGCACGATTCTGGCCAAAATGAGAATCACCATTTTTTTGCTTAGAATGAAGATCACGATTCTCATGGCGTAAAATCTTTTACATTTATACAAAAAAAAAAATGGGCTAACTTTACTGGCTATTTTTCTTTTTAATTCATCAAAGTCATTTTTTCCAAAAAAATTGCATTTAAAAAGACTGCTGCGCAAATACAGTGCAACATAAAATATTGCAACAACCGCCATTTTATTCTCTAGGGTCTCTACTAAAAAATGATATAATGTTTGGGGGTTCTAAGTAATTTTCTAGCAAAAAAAATTAATGATTTTAACTTGAAAAGAGCTGTCAGAAAAAGGTTGGGTGTTTAAGTGGTTAAACGTTCCTAATTTACATACAGAAGTTTATTCCTTTGATGTGATACAATGTTTGGACTTAACTTTCCACTGATAAAGAATGTTTTGAAAACTTGGCAGGCTGCCCAGACTTTGACTTTTGGCTGAGAGCAGAGAGGAAATTCTTTGCATACCAAAGTGCAGAGAGAAAATTATTTTCATGTCAAAGATCCTAAAACCCTGTGTCAAGAATCGCAACGGGAAAAAGATTGCGATAACGATTCTTGACGATTAATCGTGCAGCTCTAGCGCACACCTCAAATCTGCACTATGTATGTAGTGCATCCCTGAACCCTGCACATAACACACTCCTGGTATTTATTGCCCCTTTAAGATCTTCCCACATTTTTTGCAATTTGGCCACACCCATCATTCAATGCGGTTTGGTGAGGGGCATGGTTGAGTTCCTGCACCTATTCTCTAAGGAAAAAAGCCCTGGATAAATTTATATAGTCTTGCAGATACAACTGGCCCTTTGAGGACAACCATAATGCTGATGCGATAGGAGAGGTAACTGTCAGCGCAGATACAATGTACATATATGGGTAGGAGTATGGTGATTAGTCCATTGGAAATAGTAGTAACAGGCAGTTCAATGGTTAAAAATGCAGGTGATGTGGCTGATCAATGGCGGCTGCTGTCCTCAGAGAGCTGACTCTGTGGTAAACAAAAAAGGGGTAGAGAAAGGAAGCGCCACCTAAGTGCAGTATTAAAGAGGTTCTTTTAATGACACATTGTAAAAAACACACTTACAAGAAGGTAAGGAAAGAAGGCTCATCTGTAACATCCTGTAGTCCTCGTCCCGGATCCATGGGCTGCTTTAGAAGTGAAGAAAGCAGATTGTGTGGAGTCTTCAGGCCTGTCCTGTGGCCTTCAGGATGTAGTCTGTTCCAGCCTCACAGGTCACGTGACAGGTCACGTGATTACTTCCCAGGAACACTTCCGGGAGGAGGGTCAAACAGGGAGAACAAAGGCTGATTGGGCTACGCGCTCTTAGGTAGAAATTTCAGGCCGTGTAACTTAAGTGCCGCCGTCGTAAGGCGGTCCTCCTCTCCTGGGGGCGTTTAAAATTTAAATGAGGCGCGCTCCCGCGCCGGCCGTACTGCGCATGCGTGTGACGTAATTTTCCCGACGTGCAGCGCGCGAACGTAATTAACGCCGGGCGGCTTTGAGAATTTCGACGGGACACTAAAGTTGCGACGGGTGAAAAAAAAAGACGCGCCGGGAAAACAAATAATTATAAAAAAAAATGACAGCGTCGCTCAGCATGCATTCCTGAGAGGGAGAACTCCATGCCAATTTTCAAAGAAAAAAACGGCATGGGTTCCCCCCCCAGGAGCATACCAGGCCCTTAGATCTGGTATGGGTTGTAAGGAGACCCCCCCCACGCCGAAAAATTGACGTAGGGGATCCCCCTACAATCCATACCAGACCCGTATCCAAAGCACGCTACCCGGCCGGCCAGGAATGGAGTGGGGATGAGCGAGCGTCCCCCCCCCTCCTGAGCCGTGCCAGGCCGCATGCCCTCAACATGGGGGGGTTGGGTGCTCTGGGGCAGGGGGGCGCACTGCGGGCCCCCCCACCCCAGAGCACCCTGTCCCCATGTCGATGAGGACAGGACCTCTTCCCGACAACCCTTGCCATTGGTTGTCGGGGTCTGCGGGCGGGGGCTTATCGGAATCTGGGAGTCCCCTTTAATAAGGGGGCCCCCAGATACCGGCCCCCCATCCTAAGTGAATGGATATGGGGTACATCGTACCCCTATCCATTCACCTGGAGGCAAAAAGTAAAAGTTAGTAAAAACACAACACAAGGCTTTTTAAAATAATTTATTATTCTGCTCCGGATGCCCCCCCTGTCTTCGTTATTAGCTCAATTACCAGGGGGGGGCGTCTTCTCCGCTCTCCGGGGGGGGTTTCTTCTTCCGCTCTCCGGGGGGGGGCTTCTCCGGACTCCGGGGGGCTTCTTCCATCTTCTCCCCTCTTCCGCTGTTGACTCGGCGAACCCCGGTTCTTCTGCAGCTCTCCGGTGCCTTCTTCTTCAGCGCCGGCTGCCTGCTATGTTTGTGTGTTAGCTCAATTTCTAACAGGCAGCCGGCGCGGTCTTCTGTGACGTCAGGGTCTTCTGTTCTTCTCCCCTCTTCCGATGTTGACTCGTCGCCTGTTGTCGCTGTAATGATGGAAGCGCGCCTTGCATCACATTTATATAGGCATCACCGTCCCATCATGCTCCGGCAGGTACCCACGTGGTGGGTGCCTACCCACGTGCACCCACCACGTGGGTACCTACCGGAGCATGATGGGACGGTGAGGCCTATATAAATGGGATGCAAGGCGCGCTTCCATCATTACAGCGACAACAGGCGACGAGTCAACATCGGAAGAGGGGAGAAGAACAGAAGACCCTGACGTCACAGAAGACCGCGCCGGCTGCCTGTTAGAAATTGAGCTAACACACAAACATAGCAGGCAGCCGGCGCTGAAGAAGAAGGCACCGGAGAGCTGCAGAAGAACCGGGGTTCGCCGAGTCAACAGCGGAAGAGGGGAGAAGATGGAAGAAGCCCCCCGGAGTCCGGAGAAGCCCCCCCCCGGAGAGCGGAAGAAGAAACCCCCCCCGGAGAGCGGAGAAGACCCCCGGAGAGTGGAAGAAGAAGCCCCCCCTGGTAATTGAGCTAATAACGAAGACAGGGGGGGCATCCGGAGCAGAATAATAAATTATTTTAAAAAGCCTTGTGTTGTGTTTTTACTAACTTTTACTTTTTGCCTCCAGGTGAATGGATAGGGGTACGATGTACCCCATATCCATTCACTTAGGGTGGGGGGCCGGTATCTGGGGGCCCCCTTATTAAAGGGGACTCCCAGATTCCGATAAGCCCCCACCCGCAGACCCCGACAACCAATGGCAAGGGTTGTCGGGAAGAGGTCCTGTCCTCATCGACATGGGGACAGGGTGCTCTGGGGTGGGGGGGCCCGCAGTGCGCCCCCCTGCCCCAGAGCACCCAACCCCCCCATGTTGAGGGCATGCGGCCTGGCACGGCTCAGGAGGGGGGGGGACGCTCGCTCGTCCCCACTCCATTCCTGGCCGGCCGGGTAGCGTGCTTTGGATACGGGTCTGGTATGGATTGTAGGGGGACCCCCTACGTCAATTTTTCGGCGTGGGGGGGTCTCCTTACAACCCATACCAGACCTAAGGGCCTGGTATGCTCCTGGGGGGGAACCCATGCCGGTTTTGAATTTAAAAATTGCCGTGGAGTTCTCCCTCAGGAATGCATACCAAATGCCGTCGCTGGAATGGGCCTTTACAATGTGTGACTAACTTTCCACATTATAAAACCAGCCCTAGTTTTGCGCAGGCAAATTCGGAACTTACGCAGAAATCACAGTGCTGAAATGCTTTGAAAATCTGCTTAAGTCCTCATTTGCATACGCAAAGCTGCATTTCAATGAGAAATGCCCCCAGTGGCGGATGCGGTACTGCATCCTAAAATCTGACCGTGTAAGTGTCTTACACATGTCAGATTTTCTGCCTAACTTTGGAAAAAGCCTTTTGAGAATCGTTTCCAAAGTTAGGCACAGGGATACGCAGGCTGAACAGCAGTTAAGTCTGCATATCTCTTTTGAGAATCAGGCCCATACTGTATATACAATTTTATATATTTATATATATATATATATATATATATATATATATATATATATATATATATATATATATCAATTCCTAATGTGGCACAGGGATGATTTATCTGGATTGACCAAATACTTCAATGTAGAAAATAGCCCATACTATCATACTCTCCCCTGCCATAACTCACAAACAGCATGGATGGAGTACTCTCCACTAACCCATTATTTGATTTGTGTGACACCATCTGAATGGCTCTTTAAATCTACTACAGGATTTGTAACATTACTCCTTCAAGCTGCAATCTATCAACTCTTGTTCTCCATTGCCCCAGAGGAAATAGACTGGAATAAAATACTAGCATTTACACATAACATGTCCTAAAGGGAATACGAATGTGACTCCAAGGTCTTGTGTGGGTGGTACTCATGTCCTACAATCTTACACAAGGTGGATCCATCTATTCCAGACACATGTTAGTAATGCTTTGTAAGATCTGAAATCATGTCTCACATTTGGAGGACATGTCCCTTAGTACTCCCTTCGGGAATACAATTCTGTGAATATTTCTGTGAATGCTAACTGGTGAAACAGTTCCACATTTACTCCAAATGACCCTGCTATTTCATTCCTCTCCTCTTTCCTTTGTTACCTTTCTCCCCCCTTCCTGAGGACCATTCCTATTTTCCTAGTTTCCCTGTCACCTCTCCCACCTCCACCCCTTTTTTTCCCCCTTTTCTATATCTCTTTCTTTTTTCGCCTTTCCCCCTAGGTCAGGGCTATGCAATTGATGGGCCTCTAGCTGTTGTAGAACTACAAGTCCCATGAGGCATAGCAAGACTCTGACAGCCACAAGCATGACACCCAGAGGCAGAGGCATGATTGGACTTGTAGTTTTGCAACAGTTGGAGGTCCGCTAATTGCATATCCCTGCCCTAGGTCCATCTATCTATCCTTCTTTCCATGCTGTTCTTACCCACCTCTCCCGCATAAACTTCTTCCCTTGTTGACTTCTGCTGCTGATTCCACATTTAAGGCCTTGTACAGACGAGCAGACATGTCCGATGAAAACGGTCCGCGGACCGTTTTCATCGGACATGTCTGCTGGGATCATTTGGTCTGATGTGTGTACACACCATCAGACCAAATTTCCCGCGGACAGAATACACGGTGACGACGCGGTGACGTGGCGGCGACGATGACGCGGAGACGTGCGCGAACCCGGAAGTTCAATGCTTTCACGCATGCGTCGAATCACTTCGACGCCATGGGCGGGTTCTCGGGCCAGCAGACATGTCCGATGAGTTGTACTAACCATCGGACATGTCCGACGGACAGGCTTCCAGCGGACATGTTTCTTAGCATGCTAAGAAACATTTGTCCGCTGGAAACCTGTCCGCTAGCCCAGGAATCCGGTCCGCTAGGCCGTACACACGGTCGGACATGTCCGCGGACCAGTTTCAGCAGACATGTTCGGTCGTGTGTACGAGGCCTCAGTGGGAGCATTTTGTTTCATGATCCCACTTTTGGATCAAGCAGTTATATGGCCTGTATTTATATAATTGAAAAGCAACTAATATCATATCTGTGGCTCCAAAGCCAAATATATAGCAATTAAAAAAAAAATCTCGCTAGCAGTAGGTCCTGTAGTACAGACTGTTGTTGCAACTCAGCCTGTACATGTGATTTCAGATTGCCCAGGGTCACATCAATAGAACAGGCTATTTTTGTTCTCTGAACATAATTGTTTCTATGACTGACAAAGCAACCCTGTAAACACAGGAGAGCTATTTATATCCATTATTCTATATTCGTGTTGGTTGGATTTCATGATTATTTCTATGCTACCATCTCACAACAATTCTGAATCCCAAATATAGCCATCATACAACTGCATATTATATTTTATCCTGTAGGCCAGTGGTCTCCAAACTGCGGCCCTAGGACCAGATGTGGCCCTTTACTTGCCTTTATCCAGCCCTTGGGGCACTATCCCTCCCACTGATACAAGACACTATTCTGCCATCTGACACAGACAGTGGAGCACAATTTCTCCCACTAACACCACTAATGGGGCACTATTCCTCCCTCTGAGACCAACGATGGGGCCCTATTCCTCCCCCTAATACCACTGATGCCAGGAAAATTTCCAACCCCGCTGTCCAAAGTCCGGCCCTCCAAGAGTCTGAAGGACAATAAACCGGCCCTTTGTTTACAATGTTTGGAGACTCCTACTGTAGGCTATAGTCTATGGGCTTTATATAAGGGCATCTATTTACCATATTAGGTGCATAGATTGTAGCCTTTACTAAGTATACTGTTTAGCTTCAGATGGTGCAGTAATAGTTTTGATATGTATGGCTTATATCAGGGGGTCTCCAAACATGCTAAACAAAGGGCCCGTATACTGTCCTTCAGACTTAAAGGGGGCTGGACTGTGGCTATTGGGAGTAGAAAAGGCCCCAACGTCAGTGGGAATAAATAATACTGCATCTTTTGTGTCTGTGGGACGAATAGCGCCCCATCGTTGATGTCATTGAAAGGAAGTGTGCACCATTGTTGATGTCATTGGAACGAATTGTGCCCCATCATTGGCATCATTGGGAGGAATTGTGCCACATAGTTGGCATCATTGGGAGGAATTTTGCCCCCATCAATGGCACCATTGGGAGGAATTGTGCCCCATCTTTGGTGTCATATGGAGGAATTGTGCCCTATCATTGGTGTCATTGGAAGGAATGCTGCCCCTTCAGTGGGGGGAATTATTTCCCATTGTTCGTATCAGTGGAAGAGAATAGTGCCCCAAGGGCCAGATAAAAGCATGCAAAGGGCCACACCTGGCCCCAGGACCGTAGTTTAGAGACCACTGGTTTATATAGTACTGTCATCTATACATAGCAGTTGTAAAAATAAATATGGTAAAAAAAAATCTTCCAAGAAGTAGATAGATACAGTTGTACTGTACAGTAAAGACATGAACAGCAGTGCCAGGTGCCGAGAATGCCATGCGCAAATGATTTCTATTTAAAGGGGCTGAAAAACAAGAGGTAAAGTAATAAATAATCTAGATAAGATCGTGAGGAGGAAGCAGTGCTGGGTCAGTGAATGAAGAGAACGTTTGATTTGATTACTTGGCTCTCTTAAAGTGTATAGGAAATACAGCAGTTATTTATTCTTGTGTCTGAGTGCTGCTCCCCCCTGGGATTTCCCAGAATTTACACTCTCAGAGACACAATCGAAATTGAGAAAAAATCTCTGCAAAACAAGGGGAAAGCCCCTCTTAGACACCAGATAGGATATCTGCATTGGAACATTTCCTTTCTGTTTCTTTAATGACAGCTGTCAAGTTTGGATTTCCCATTACTTTCTGCATACCTCCCAACTTTTTGAGATGGGAATGGGGGACACCTACTAGCAAAAGTAGGGAGGCATAGAACACACCGCCTGCCCTGTCCCCTTAAAAGAGTATTATCCCCCCCAAAAAATCCCCTGTATAAATGCAGCAATATAGAAATTGGATATAAGGTTTAGCACTGAGAAACACTTTTTGAAAGATAAAAAGTAAATTGTATATGGGGGGGGGGGGGCAAACAGTGCCACCACTATCCCCGTGGTTGGTCGGGTCCGGAACAATGACCCCATCTATTGGCGGGCAGTGCTTTGCCTGGGCTTCACCGGCGGCTTCCCCTGCTCTCCACGGACATCATGGCAGCGGCTTTCCCTTCCCCTGCACTCCACGGGCATCATGGCAGCGGCTTTCCCTTCCCCTGCTCTCCACGGACATCATGGCAGCGGCTTTCCCTTCCCCTGCTCTCCACGGACATCATGGCAGCAGCTTTCCCTTCCTCTGCTCTCCACAGACATCACGGCAGCGGCTTTCCCTTCCCCTGCTCTCCACGGACATCACGGCAGCGGCTTTCCCTTCCCCTGCTCTCCACGGACATCATGGCAGCGGCTTTCCCTTCCCCTGCTCTCCACGGATATCACCGCAGCGGCTTTCCCTTCCCCTGCTTTCCACGGATATCACTGCAGCGGCTTTCCCTTCCCCTGCTCTCCATGGACATTACCGCAGCGGCTTTCCCTTCCCCTGCTCTCCACGGACATCACGGCAGCGGCTTTCCCTTCCCCTGCTCTCCATGGATATCACGGCAGGGACTTTCCCTTCCCCTGCTCTCCACGGACATCACGGCAGCGGCTTTCCCTTCCCCTGCTCTCCACGGACATCACGGCAGCGGCTTTCCCTTCCCCTGCTCTCCACGGACATTACGCCAGCGGCTTTCCCTTCCTCTGCTCTCCACAGACATCACGGCAGCGGCTTTCCCTTCCCCTGCTCTCCACGGATATCACGGCAGCGGCTTTCCCTTCCCCTGCTCTCCACAGATATCACGGCAGCGGCTTTCCCTTCCCCTGCTCTCCACAGGCCTCACTGCAGTGGCTTTCCCTTCCCCTGCTCTCCACAGACATCACAGCGGTGACTTTTCCCTTCCCCTGTTCTCCACGGTTTCCATTTCCTCCCTCCTCCTTGGTGGCCACTCAGGACGCTTCTCTTTTTGGCCAATCTGGAAAATGGGTCTCATACCCGCTTCCTAATTGGCCAGGAGGAGGATCAGTGTTTCAATAGCGA
The DNA here is from genome assembly GCF_905171775.1 of Rana temporaria. Classification (NCBI taxonomy): domain Eukaryota; kingdom Metazoa; phylum Chordata; class Amphibia; order Anura; family Ranidae; genus Rana; species Rana temporaria. The sequence goes on from NC_053497.1 coordinate 65,554,764, forward strand.
ATACCTCTGGCTCTAATCAGGTGCTTAAAAAAAAACATGCATCATGAAAGGGGCCAAATACATGGATAGACGGTCCGGCTGTGGATGGGGGGCCGCGCCTGGGCGCCCCAATGGATGGACTGCTCCTGTATACAACTATGTAGATCAGACCAAAATGAGGGACAAGTGAGGAGGAACGAGGGACAGAGGGACTTTGTTCCAAATCAGGGATAGTTCCTCCAAATCAGGGACAGTTGGGAGCCATGTTTCTGCCCCGCTGACAATGAATTGGGTGAATTTCTCCAGCAGTGACACAGACAGCTAATATACCATTGCAAGTTTTTTTTATATATATATATATATATATATATATATATATATATATATATATATCTATTCGATAAATGCATAAACTATCTGTTGGCTTTGCCAGAAATGTTGTGTTCTGATAACTTCCATTGCTTCCTGCCTGTACACAAGGAGGGGTTATGGAATAGGAATATTGATAGATAAGAGGGAGGAAGATGAGGAGGGCTGAGTTCTTTGTAATGCATCAGAAATGAAGTAGGCATGTTCTTTGGAATTCAGAATGCCTAACAGGAAAGTAGGCACACCGGCCCAGATTCTCAAAGGGCTTACGACGGCGCAACACCATGTACGCCGTCGTAAGTCCTAATCTGGGCCGTCGTATCTATGCGACTGACTCTTAGAATCAGTTACGCATAGATATCCATTAGATCCGACAGGTGTAAGGCTCTTACGCTGTCGGATCTTAAATGTAATTTTATTTTTGGCCGCTAGGTGTCGCCTCCATCGTTTTCCCCGTTGAGTATGCAAATTAGCTAGATACGCGAATTCCTGAACGTACGCACGGTCGACGCAGTGAAGTTACGACGTTTACGTTAGGTTTGCACGGCGTAAAGTTGCCCCTGCTATATGAGGGGCAACCAATGTTAAGTATGGCCGTTGTTCCCGCGTAAAAAATTGTAAATTTACGTTGTTTGCGTAAGTCGTCCGTGAATGGGGCTGGACGAAATGACCATGATGACTCCAGAAAGAGGAAGTGGCTTTATAACTTACTTTACTAAATGAACGTTGCATGTTTCTAATGATGTCATCATCTCCAGTGATTCACTTTACAAAGCCTGAAATAGTACAGTGCATTTCTCTGTTACACTTTGGGCAGTTATTTCTCATTATCTAACTCAGCCTTTCTCAACCAGGGTTCCTCCAGAGGTTGTTAGAAATTCCTTGAGCAATGAGAACATTCTACCTCTCAGATATTTAAACCATTGACAACATTTCTCTTGTGTAAGGCTGCATCTTTTGTGTGTTTTTATGCTTGATTTTGGCACGTTTTTATGCACAATTTGTACATTGTTATACAGCGTTTTTGAGCGTTGCCATTTTTTGATTAGCCAATAGAGAAAACTATCTGTTCGATCATTTATTGCTAGGTTTTTTAGCTTTTCCATCAGCTTTTTTTTTATTATTATTAATCATTTATTATTATTTTTTTGTTAGGACAAGGGGTTAGAGTTAAGGTTAGGATTGATAATATTTTTTTGTTCGTTTATAGTCCACTACTTTTTTTTGTTTGGATATTTTTTTTATTAATAATAATAATAATAATAATAATACTTTGTTATATATGTGTGTGTGTGTATATATATATATATATATATATATATATATAATTAAGGTTAGAGGTTAATTATTATTATTGTATATTTATTAGTATATATTATTAATTAAATGTACAGTAAAACCTTGGTTTGAGAGTAACTTGGTTTGAGAGCGTTTTGCAAGATGAGCAAAATGTTTTAATGAATTTTGCCTTGATATACAAGCGATGTCTTGATATAAGAGTAGCGTTATCTCACTGAGTATAAAAGAGAAGAGAGGAGCCTCTAAGTGTAGCAATATGGTTACATTTAATGAAGGTACAACATTTAGCAACTTATTGCTACACCTAGAGGTGCCTCTCTTCTCTCCTTTCTACTCTGTAAAAAAAATGCTTTGATATACAAGTGCTTTGGATTACAAGCATGTTTCTAGAATGAATTATGCTCGCAACCCAAGCTTTTACTGTATTTATTTATGATGATTTTTAGTTATTTGTGTATTAATTTTACATTTGTTTATTCATATGCAGGCAACAAAATGAACAAATGCGCACAAAAATGTGCATATTAAGGGCGTCACAGTGGTGTAGTGGATAGCACTTTCACCTAGCAGCAACAGGGTCACTGGTTTGAATCCCAACCATGACACTACCTGCCTGGAGTTTGCATGTTCTCCCTGTGCCTGCATGGGTTTCCTCCGGGTACTCCGGTTTCACTCCAAAGACATGTTGGTAGGTTAATTAGATCCTGTATAAATTGGCCCTAGTATGTGTATGAATGTGAGGAAATTAAAAATCCTCAAGGGTAGGGACTGATGTGAATGTACAATATATATATATGTAAAGCGCTGCATAAATTGACAGCACTATATAAGTACCTGAAATAAAGAAAATATTACTTGTTTCCATTCATTTCTATGGGAATAAAAAACAGGCAAGTTTGAGCTAAAAAAAAGCTCCAGAACTTTTTGGAGCTTCAAGAATTTGGCTTCGGGCGACTTGGAGTGGGGATGTGAACCAACTCCATAGAGAATAATTGAATTTTTTCTCCTCCGGCGTTTTGGAGCTTGGAGCTTGGAGCTACAAAATACTGAGGTGTGAATGGGGCCTTAGTGAGGGATACTTTTCCACGACCACAGATGTAAGGAGCATTGCTCTCAGTAACCATCCCACTAATGTACCATGAGTTGTAGATATTGGGGCAGATCCTCAAAGATCTGCAGCGGCGCAGCGTATCTGAGATATGCTACGCCGCCGTAAATTACCTGGCTTTGGTTTGAATCCAGAAAGAATTTGCGCCGTAAGTTACGGCGACGTAGTGTATTTCTCGCGGCCTAAGGGCGCGGAATTCAAATGGGGTGAGTAGGGGGCGTGTTTAATTTAAATGAAGCGTGTCCCCGCGCGGGAACGAACTGCGCATGCCCCGTCCGTCAAAACTCCCAGGGTGCATTGCTCCAAATGACGTTGCAAGGACGTCATTGTTTTCATCGTGAACGTAAATTGCGTCCAGCCCCATTCACGGACGACTTACGCAAACAACGTAAAATTTTCAAAATTATACGCGGGAACGACGGCCATACTTAACATTGAGTACGCCAACAGATAGCAGCTTTAACTATACGCCGGAAAAAGCCGAACAGAAACTACGTAAACGAATGCTACGTTCGTGGATCGTCGGAAAAAGCTCATTTGCATACTCAACGATTACGACGTGAACGCCACCCAGCAGCCATCGGAAAATTGCATCTTAGATCCGACGGCATACTAAGGCGTAAGCCTGTCGGATCTAACACAGATGCCGTCGTATCTTGTTTGGTGGATACCAAAACAAAGATACGACGCGCAAAATTTTAAATTACGCGGCGTATCAATAGATACGCCGGCGTAATTTCTTTGAGGATCTGCCCCATAGTCATTATTAGCAGGGGTCCCCTGAAACCAGAAAGTTCTTTTAGAGGTTCCTCCCAAGTTGAGAAAGGCTGATCTAACTGTTCCGTTGGACAACTTACTGCACCTTCTACATTGTGTGATCACTTGCAAAAAGGAAAGGCTTTCGAAAGACTAAAATAATAATAACAAACTCTGATAATATTTTGAGTTGGCTAAAATAATTTTTTTCACTCCTTTCACACAGACGGTTTGAACAGACTCTACAAAGTCTAAGTCTCCTTTCACACGGGCGGACCGTTTCAATTTTTTCAGCAGACCTGAACAGCCGCTCCATAAAGCCCTCTCTCTATGGAGCGTCGGATGTCAGCGGTGACATGTCTGCTGACATCCGATCCGCTAAAATCCGTCCATGGCAGATCGGATCGGATCTGATAAAAAAAGGACACGCTGTCCATTTTCGTCCGATTTTCTTTGTAGGAGACAGTGGCACTCAACAAGCCTCTCCCCGCTCAGTGAGCAGAGAGGGACCTGTAATCCGCCGGCTCAGCGGAGATCAACTGAGAGATCTCCCGCTGAGCTGGCGGACCGCTGCAAGCAGATCTGCCCCGTGTGGAAGGGGCCTAAATGCAGCCATGCATCTGCTTATATCCACCTACCTCTAAGTCCATTCAGGTCCAAAAAAAATAAATAAAAAATTCTGGTTTCCTGGACTGAAAAATGACAGATCAGAGTTAGTCTATTGTAAATGGATGCAAGTGTGGAAAGCTCTGATAGACCTAAGGCTAGGTTCACACTGCTACAAATTCAAAATCGCGGTAAAATAGCGATTTCAGGGAATGCCAGTTTATAGAGCTGAATTTGCATCACACAAGCTTATATTCGCAATGCATTGATGTGAACAGCACTAAGGTTTTTTAAACTATGTGATTTAAATGACTTGCGAATTTGAGAAATGTCAACTGCTCAAATTCACAATAGAATTCGCAGCAGTGTGAACCTAGCCTAAAGGCTTTGATTTACTAAAACCGGGTGCAGAACCTGGTTCAGCTCTGCATAGAAACCAATCAGCTTCCTGATTTTATTATTAAAGTTTAGAGCTGTCAGGCCGTGTACACGCGACCGGTTTTCTCAGCAGAATTCAGCAAGAAACTCGATGGGAGATGTATTCTGCCGAGAAAACCGGTCGTGTGTACACTTTTCGCCGAGAAACCCGTCGGTAAACTCATCGAGCCAAAAAGAGAGCATGTTCTCTATTTCCTCGTTGGGCAATGGGAACATTTTGTGTGAACCGACTCCATAGAGAGCCAATCACAATCTCCTGCATGTGTGAATTTGCACTGGTGTACATTCTCTTGCAGTTCCTGTACAAAAGAGAAGAAGCAGAGCAAGGAGCCAATCAGTTTGTGCCCTGATAAAAATCATTCTGATAGGAGGAGACAGCACATTGGTAGAGAGGTGAGCTCATTACTGAGCTGTTTCTCCTTTTACTGTCCAATCACAGGTTTGGGCAAGTCCAGGATAGGAAGTGGGGTGAATGATGCTGGCCATCAGACTGAGGACATCCAGAGGCAAAAAAAAGTACTGCAGGGAAAATCTCTAGATTGAAGCTGAATGTTGCAGAAAAAGCAGATTTTGTAATTTTATCCTTTATTGGGCTATTCCCTTTTATCCTATTTATGGATGGAGTTCTACTTTAACATAGCTACAATATGAATGCTCTCTGATCCAAATGTTTACAGTACAAGCTGCTTTCACCAGCGATGAGAGACTGTTCAATCACTCTTGCACACATCAGACTGTTTCCTGTTGCCCGAGTGTAGCTTTATCACTGAGAACTATGGACAGGCCTTTCTTCATAAGAGATATGACTTTGTTCCTGGAGAGCTTCTGGGAGTTCTGGCTTTGGAGCTGAATATTTGTGGACAGAAAATGTTCTGCTTTGGTTGAGGTTTACCAAAAGGGTTCTAAAAATCAATTTCTGTGGTATCAGCTGGGTGTGACTGAACACTATTGGAAGAACAATGTTTTATGTGTGATTTCAGATGTGGGCTTTTCCTATTCTCAGTGTGTGCCCTTCATCTCTACCAGTCTGGTCACTCTGGAGGACCATTTGTATATATACGGGACATTTTATAAGAGGAACATAGTTCTGTGATATTTAGTTGATGTTAAAAATTCAATTAACCTGTTAGAAATGAAAATATAAGTGTGAGCCGATATACAATACCCCTTTTATAGCATGTCACTCTGCCTAAGGGGGCCCTTTCACACATGCGCACCGTATGTCAGCTCAGTTTTCGGATGAAAAATGGACATACATGTATCCCTATGGGATAGCGGGTGTCAGCGGATGAACATTAATTATATATATATATTTTTTTAAAAACCCACAAACTGTAGTCCACTATAGAGAAGCAAATTTTTGGACCGTTCCTACATTTGTCTGTAGTAGGGTTGTCCCGATACCGATGTCCAATCCCGAGCAAGGGGAAGTGTCTATACGCGGCGCAGCGGGGAATACTACAGCTATTCAAATAAAAACTGTGATGTTCTCTGCACGCTGTTTAACCCATGCGGCAGCGGCATCTAGGTATGGGGGGACATCGCTGGATATAGGGGGGACATGGCTGCATATAGGGGGGACATGGCTGCATATAGAGGGGACATGGCTGCATATAAGGGGGACATGGCTGCATATAAGGGGGACATGGCTGCATATAGGGGGGACATGGCTGGATTTATGGGGGACATGGCTGCATAGGGGGGACATGGCTGGATTTATGGGGGACATGGCTGGATATAGGGGGGACATGGCTGCATATAGGGGGGACATGGCTGGATTTATGGGGGACATGGCTGCATATAGGGGGGGCATGGCTGGATTTATGGGGGACATGGCTGCATATAGGGGGGACATGGCTGCATATAGGGGGGACATGGCTGCATATAGGGGGGACATGGCTGGATATAGGGGGGACATGGCTGCATATAGGGGGGACATGGCTGCATATGTGGGGGGACATGGCTGCATATGTGGGGGGACATGGCTGCATATGTGGGGGACATGGCTGCATATGTGGGGGGACATTGCTGCATATGTGGGGGGACATTGCTGCATATGTGGGGGGACATGGCTGCATATGTGGGGGGACATGGCTGCATATGTGGGGGGACATGGCTGCATATTTTGGGGGACATGGCTGCATATGTGGGGGACATGGCTGCATATGTGGGGGACATGGCTGCATATGTGGGGGGACATGGCTGCATTTGTGGGGGGACATGGCTGCATTTGGGGACACATTTAAAAAAAAGTATCGGTATTCGGTATCGGCGAGTACTTGAAAAAAAGTATCGGTACTTGTACTCGGTCCTAAAAAAGTGGTATCGGGACAACCCAAGTCTGTAGTAAGCATTTTGACCTTCAGCCCATTGACATAATGGAGAAAATAAGTAATTTGAAAAGCTATAGATTCTTAGAAGATTTTTTTTTTCTTATAGACTTATATTTCCATATTCTTTGCAAGCAGCCTGTCTGAACCTAGAAGTCTTTATCAATCTGTTAGAACATGCTTAGAATGAACAGTGGTGATTTATATTCGGAGCAGTGGAACTTCTCCAAATAGGGCAGCTTCAAATTAAACTTTGTACTGGTATTTGTGGCATGGACTCTTCTGTTAGAACATGATGCTTCATCAGTCATGCATGCAAAATTATTATCTGCATGCTAAGCCAATTTTTTTTTCTTTTTTGGATAGGTAGGATTATAACCTCTCTCAAGTTTTTTTACTGGTCTTCAGGGCTTCTTTTTTGTCCCTTAACAGTTTCACAAGGCAAGGAGTAGGGAATATATACAACAGGGACACCAGCAATAAAAGAAAAGACGAACGTAATTCTAACATTTCCTTACTTTTTTTTTTTTTTCTTTCTTTTAACTTTCTGTCTGGTGAAATCATTGTCGGCAGGACAGTAAAGCCTCATACACACAATGAGAATGTTAGACAAATGATCCTCCATTTTTTTATTTATTTTTTGCATACTAGTCTCATTTAGAAAATAAAGAGGTTATTAAAGTTACGAAAATTCTCGTACGACAGACTATAACTTCGGAAGTGATGTGATGTGTTGCATTGTATTGTAATGTATTCTTTTGCTTCTGAGCATGCGTGGTCTTGGTCTTCTGATTTTTTGCGGACTGTACTACCGTATATACTCGAGTATAAGCTGAGTTTTTCAGCACATTTTTTGTGCTGAAAATGCCCCCCCTCGGCTTATACTCGAGTCACCTTTTTGCACCTGATCTCCCGGACTTTGAGGACCTGGTACTGGCCGGCCATAGGTCCCAAACTTGGCACACATGTTTCCCCCCTTTTCCTTTACAAGTGTGCAAAGTTTGTTGTCCGGGGGACCTACGGCCGGGGAGCACAAATTTTTCACAGCTGGGCATACCTTCCATAGACTCCCATGTTAAACGGTAATTTCTCCGTTGACTTTGGGGACCCGGTGCTGGTCGTAGATCCCCTGGACTTGGAACTTGGCACACATGTAGCCCCATTTCTCCTCTATAAGTGTCCAAAGTTTGTTGTCTAGGGGACCTATGGCTGGGGAGCACTGATTTTTCAAAGCTGGGCACTCCTTCCATAGACTCCCATGTTATACATCAGTCTAGTCATGGACACAGTGAGGCATGGGCACAGTAAGGCATGGGCACAGTGAGGCATGGACACAGTGAGGCATGGGCACAGTGAGGTGTGGGTATAGTGAGGCATGGACACAGCGAGGCATGGGCACAGCAAGGCATGGACACAGTGAGGCACAGTGAGGCATGGACACAGTGAGGCATGGGCATAGTGAGGCATGGACACAGCGAGGCATGGGCACAGTGAGGCATGCACATGGACACAGTGAGGCACAGTGAGGCATGCAGATGGACATCCTACCCTAGGCTTATACTCGAGTCAATACGTTTTCCCATCTTTTTGTGGTAACATTAGGTGCCTTGGCGTATATTCGGGTTGGCTTATACTCGAGTATACACAGTAATTGAATGGAAATCGTTTGTTCTGATATCGTACGCGAAAAATTTCCCTGTTTGTCCCTTCTGATAATTTGGCATGAACTGTCATGATCAGCTCCCAAAAGCTGTGTACTAACGATCAGATTATCATACGATTGCTTCAAAATCTGTATTTTTCATCAGATTTTCTGATCGTATGTACTAGGTATAAGTGGGGGAAATCAAGGCTTATCAGGGCTCATTCACATGGGCGCTCAGCCCTGTTCAGTGGTCAGATACATTTGTTTACTTTTTTTTACTACAGCTGAGCTGTGTGCAGGCAGAAAGTAAACAGGTACACATTGGCTTTATGGACTTACCTGCACAACCGAGTTTGACAGGGATGGGTGCATAACCCTGGATGCCCAGGGCTTCCAGGAACCGTGCCAAGTGGCTGGCCTGCTGTATATTGAACACAAAAGATCACTCATTGGGCACAGGTGCCATTCAGAGAACACTTTGAAGCTTAGCTGCATTTAGATAAATAGTATTGTGTGTGTGTCCAGAGGTAGATTAGATACTCTGAACACGTGTAATTGCATGTAGTACTTCACAAAATGACATGTGTGACAGCAGTGGTGTTTGGTAATCGGTGCTATCATGAGGAGTGGGAAGATTCCTCAGCCTTGTCACACTGAACTCCTAAGCAGTGTTATCATCCCACCATTTCTCTAATGTTGGACTACAGAACACCTCCATCTAATGTTATTGCCATGAGAAAAGAGAAGTGATTTCTGCAGTCCAACAAGGGAGTACTCGGGCAGAGATGACAACACTGCTTGTGAATTTGGTGCAGCAGAGGCAGAGTTGTCAGCTGGATCCAGGAAGTTAGGAGCACCACAGGTTTCTGCCAGGATCAGCAAGTATTTTTTGCACAGATATAACAACATGCTTTCAATAGGATATTTAACAGATAAAAATGGATCACATAAAAGTTCACTGAATAGAAATCAATACTAAATTGATTAAACCGCGGTCCTTCCGTTTTAAAGTGCAAATGTGCAAAGTGATTTCAACTAAACACCAACATGATAATATGTGTGTAAAAAGTCCAAACACAAAATATTTTCAATGGTGCAAATAGTGAATGTTCAAACAATGTATCAGAGTCCATGAACATGGATTTTTAAGCTGCAACATTTGCTGTTTTACCTTGTTTTTATCAGTTTTTTGGAATAAAATCGTGACATACTTCACTATGGAAGCCCTTTATTTTTTTCCCATTAACCATTGGACAACTCTCCCTAAACGTTTTTTGTGTGGGAATGTGCTCAAATGATCTGGATTCCTTTTTGGTGTGAGTGTCCTGGAGGTCGGTTAAACGTTGGGATCATCATTGGGATCGTGTACAACTCCTGCTGGATATACCCATATGCGTTTTATGACTCCCTGTAATAGGGGTCATGGAAGTCTGGTGAGTAGGATGTGTGACAGGTGATAGTGGTGGAAGAGATTTCAGTCAAATATACCTACTGTCCAACAGAGATATGAAGATTGTGTACACTATTTGAAGAAGTTGATACATTGTGTGAGGACTCTGATACATTGTTTGAACATTCACTATTTGCACCGTTGAACTTATTTTGTGTTTTGGACTTTTTACACACATATTATCATGTTGGTGTTTAGTTGAAATCACTTTGCACGTTTGCACTTTCAAACGGAAGGAGCGCGGTTTAATCAATTTAGTATTGATTTCTTTTCATTTAATTTTTCTTATACAACCCTGCTGTTCCTTATCAATACTCACCTGTTTAATTACTTTAATTACTCTAGTTGTTGTTACTCATTATCTCTCCACTTTGCGCTGGTCCTAGTTTTTTTAACCCCTCATTCACAAAAGAAGTTCATTGACAGTGGCCCAGATTCAAGAAGCTATTGCATAGGTTGCGCGGCGCAATAGCTGTTTTGCTCCCGCGTAGCGAATGCCCCTGATTCAGGAACATCGCTACGCGGACTGCAGCCTAGGATATGACAGACATAAGCCTCCTTATGCCTTCATATCTCAGGCTGCATTCTTGCGTTGGCCGCTAGGGGGCGCGGCCATTGTGATCGGCGTATAGTATGCAAATTGCATACTACCACCGATTCACAAAAGTTGCGCGGGCCCTGCGCACGCAAGGTACGGAGTTTCCGTACGGCGACTTTAGCGTAAGGCTGCTCCTTCTCATAGTAGGAGCAGCCAATGCTAAAGTATAGCCGCCCTTCCCGCTCGTGAAATGTAAATTTCACGTCGTTTACGTAAGTGATTCGTGAATGGCGCTGGACGCCATTCACGTTCACTTAGAAGCAAATGACGTCCTTGCGACGTCATTTGCCGCAATGCACGTCGGGAAAGTTTCCCGACGGAGCATGCGCTGTTCGCTCGGCGCGGGAGCGCGCCTAATTTAAATGATTCTCGCCCCCGGCGGGATCATTTACATTAGGCGCCCTTACGCAGGGCTAATTAGCATAGCGCCCGCTCACTTTAGGGAGCTACTGCTCCGTGAATCGCGGGCAAATCGAAATATTTGCGTGGGCGCAGAGAAAAATCTTTGCCCTTTGCCCACGCAAATATTGTGCGGATCTACCTGAATCTGGGCCAGTGTTTATATATACTTTAACAATAATGGTAAATGTAGTAACATCTCTGTGGTTTTACTTTATAAGACAAGTTGGTCTCATTCATATTTCATTTTTGTACAGGAAAAGGCCAGAGTGGTGGAACCTTTGGACTATGAATTGGTCATTTCCCAGAGGAAGGCTCAGATCTTCAGCGATCCCCATAGAGATATGCTCATGTTCCCTATGGAGGATGTGTTTGTGAGTGTTCTGCACTATACAGTAGGCACAGTATGTGTTGGTTCTCTGTATTCTCTTTAGTAACACCATTGGCTTTTTGCATTTGCCATTACTTTTATACAGATTTCTACAGTAGATCGCCAACACAGAACTATACAGTCAGCGGTACCAAAAGATGCAGAAGCTAAAGCCAAGAGCCTGTTTGTGAAGGAGGTATGCGAACAGTATGATAAATTCATGTATCAGTTTCATTAAAGGATATTAGTTATTGATTTTTATGGTTTGCTACATTTTGTCTTATCTTAGGTTATGTTTTGTCTTAGTGCCGGTTCACACAGGGGCAAACCGACTTCCAGCGCGACTTTGCAAGGTGACTTCAGCGCGACCTCAGCGCGACTTGGATCAACTTGCAACGCGACTTAAAGTTGCCTCCATGACAGGCGACTTTGGCTGTGGCCAATCACAGAATAATCAGCTCTGTGGGAGGGAGGGGTTTGCCTGAGTAAACTATTTTCTTTTCCTGTAAAGTTGCTTCAGTTAAGACAGTGATCCGACTTTGGAGGCAACTTCCATTGAAATCAATGGGTACAAGTTGCCTACAAGTCCCTTGAAGTAATACAGGAACTTGCTGTACACACGGTCGGACTAGGCACCATAAAGTAAAGTAAAGTTTGTCCGTTTGCAGACCAAACTTTTTGTCGGATGAAACCCGAAAAAGTTGGTCCGATGGATCGTACACACGATCGGACAAATTTGAAAACTTGCAGATTTTGAAGTTTGTTGGCAAAAAGTCCGACCGTGTGTACGGGCCTTAAGATAGCTCTCATTCACTTTAATGGAATTTCTCATTTTGCGCGACTTGGGGCCCCAAGTCGAATCCCAAGTCGCTGTAGTGTGAACCGGCACTTACTAATTAAGGCCACTGTTTTCTAAAAGGAGAGAGGCAGAGAACACATTGCAAGCAGGTCCCACAATGTCACTGCCCAATTCTGGGTCCACATGAAACCCGATTGGTGCATACCCGAGGCTGAGCAGTAAGACAGAGTTGGTAGGAACTGTTAGTGGGATCCCAGCTACAGAAGATGATCAAGTGCACACACAGCACACAGGAGAGGGGTGCAGTTTGGCATTTTTGCCCTGGGCACTGGATGACTTTGTCCTGCATTGGTGTGGATTCACTTTGTGAGAGAGGCCAAGTTGTCAGTACAAGGTGTTGGTAGGTGATATCATCTGCTAGATGATGCTAATTTCGGGACAGAGAGCAGTATGGGGGACTGAGGATACACAGGTCATTTCAGAATTGGAAAATGTATAGTGCTCCTAGGACCCCAAATGTTGACAACTGTACACGTTGTGGTATTGTATGATCTGATACACAAAAACAACACACAGATTAAAAAGAAAAGCCCTTTATGGGAAAACTGTGCTCACTCCACATATTTCAAGCTAATGTTTCATGTTTAAATAGGGTAAGTTGTGCCCAAATAAAGAATAGGTCAGAGTGCCATACACTAGTCACCAGTATTCCTTGTGGTCTCCCTGCAGCTGATCTTCTCCCCATTGCTGATTTACCATGTCTTGTTCTATGGTGTGTGGAGGTGACAATCTTGGTAAAGGCAGGGCTTTCACGTTAGAGACCCCAGCAAACAGAATAGTGAGCAGCATGGTCATTATACACCTCAAGTCACTCCACATTTCCTGAGATCAGCAGTCAGTACCAAAGATCTCACACTACAGAAATATACATTTATCAGCCATGGGGTAGTCTGGGTCTAAATGAACCCTGCTTTACCTTTTTTGAGACAAATTGCTTAGCAGCTTAATTATGTAATAACCCAAGAGAAGAGACAAAGGAATCTTAAGTTTCTCTATAACCAGAGGTCATCCGTTGAAGAATACTCTTATGTATTCTAACTGATAACTGGGAGTAACACTGTCCAGTTTGACACATTATTGAGGCAGATAGCAACTTCAGTAAACCTATTCCTAATAAATAGTGAGGAAACAAGCCTAGTAAGTCAACGGATCACATTACCTCCATATTAATATATCTCTGTTTATCTTCTGACTTTTTGTTAGCTATAGCTATACTACATCTACAATGGCTTGTCACATAGGAGGAGATTTACTAAAACTGGTTCACACTGAATCTAGTGAACCTGTGCATAGTAACCAATCGGCTTCTAGGTTTTAGCCCACGTTCACATTAGGCTGATTTGACATTCGATTTGAAGTCAAATCAGCCTAATGTGAACGTGGGCTAAAACCTAGAAGCTGCACCGATTCCCAAAAGTAGATCCTGCACTACTTTTGGCGACTTTGGGGGCGATTTCAATAGACATCTGTGCACAGATGTCTCTCAAATCGCACCTCAAAGTCGGACTGAAATGCCGGTTTGAAATCGTGCGAGTTCAGCTGAATTTGCACAATTTCAAACCCGTATTCAGTGTGAACCTAGACTTTTTGTCAAAGCTTAATTGAACAAGCTGAAGTCAGACATTGATTGGTTACTATGCACAGCTGCACCAGATTCTGAGTGCACCAGTTTAGTAAATCCTCCCCATAGAGCCTTCTTCCTAAGCAATTATATCCACTTCTATATTTATTTGTTATTTCGGGTTTAGAGAAAAAAACCTAGTGGTAAGCAGTTGAGAAGCTAAATCACTTTTCAGTGTCTTTATAAAAAAAACTTTTTAGCAGTTAGGATTTTTCTAGCACATATATTAATGTTCAATGTTCTTGCTGTAAGTAGTCATTATTCTGATGTGATTGTTAGAGAATGTTTAGTGTCTCTTAAATGTTTCACTATGTAATTATTGCATTTTTTCAGTGCATAAAATACTACAGCTTGGACTGGAAAGTGGTGAACTACAAATTTGAGGAGTACTCAGGGGACTTTCGAGCCTTGCCCTGGTGAGTTCTGTTTACTGAATGTAGAACGCAATGAAGAATTCCTTTATTATTTATATGATGTAAAAGATTAGATAAAAGCTGAGTCATTCATGTTTTTGGTATTTATATATTTCAGTATCTATAACCCCTTCTCCCTGGGGGAATCCGTAGTGAAGAAGAATCTGGGGGTTTTGGTAGATCATAAGAGCAATATTAACATGCAATGCCAAGCTGCGGTTTCCAAAGCGAGCAAAGTCCTATCTTGTATTAAGAGAGGTATGGACTCCAGAGAGAGAGAGATCATTTTGCCCCTGTACAAATCATTAGTAAGACCTCATCTGGAATATACAGTTCAGTTTTGGGCTCCAGTTCACTAAAAGGATATCGGGGAACTGGAGAAAGTGCAGAGAACGGCAACTAAACTGATAAGAGGCACAGAGGAGCTCAGCTATGAGGAAAGATTAGAGGAACTGAATTTATTTTCTTGAGAAGAGGAGAATAAGGGGGGATATGATCAACATGTACAAATATATAAGGGGTCCATATAGTGAACTTGGTGTTGAGTTATTCACTTTACGGTCATCACAGAGGACATAGGGGCACTCTTTACATCTGGAGGAAAAGAGATGTCATCTCCAAATACAGAAAGGTTTCTTCACAGTAAGAGCTGTGAAAATATGGAATGGACTCCTCCAGAGGTGGTTCTGGCCAGTTCAGTAGATTGCTTTAAGAAAGGCCTGGATTCTTTACTAAATGCATACAATATAACATTTATAAGTAAAGTTGATCCAGGGATAATCCGATTGCTTCTTGGGGGTCAGGAAGGAATTTTTTCCCCTGCTGTAGCAAATTGGATCATGCTTTGCTGGGGTTTTTCGCCTTCCTCTGGATCAACTGTGGGTATAGGATTGTGTATATGGGATTGTTTGATATTATTTTTTATTTATTTATTTTAAAGGTGTAACTAGATGGACTTTTTTCAACCTGACTAACTAAATGTAACCATGTACCTGCTCTGTGCAAGGATATTGCACAGAGCAGTCCAGAACTTCTTCTGTGGTCCCCCACTGGTGCTTTCCGCTCCGCCATTACCTATGTGGGTACACATACAGGCACAATCCCGAGCCAGACTGTGTGGATCCATAGACATACACAGAATGCATGGCTTGGCCCCATTCCTGCTCCCTCCACATTGGATTTGACTGACAACAGCAGGAGCCAATGACCCCACTGCTCTCAGCCAAACTTGTGACAGTAGGGAGAGAGGGCAGAAGACCTGCAGTCAGGCACAGTGCTGGATCAAAGTAGGTAAGTATTTAGGGAAGGAGCAGGGAGGAATAGCAACTGGAAGGTTTATTTTTTACCTTAATTCATAGAATGCATTAGTGTAAGTTCATCTTTACAGAAAAATCTGTAAATTGAACTTACACAGGTCCCCCTCCTCGTCCCCCTGGTCCACGCTGACCTGGACTGCGGCAATCTCTGGCTCTAAGCCCCGGTATATCCGCGCCAGGAGTCCAGGACTTAGAAATCCTCTCTGCATCCACACGTCTTCTGCATAGCTGACAGGACGGGCTATGCGGCGGCTGCTGATTGGTCGCCGCCACCCATGTGACGGTGCTGACCAATTAGAATGCGTTAAAACATCCCTCCTGCTGCCCATGTGATGGTGCTGACCAATTAGAATGCTCTAAAACATCCCTCCCTCCTCGGCGCTGCCCATGTGAAGGAGCTGACCAATTAGAATGCTCTAAAACATTTCTCCTGATGAGGGACGTTTTGGACATATAGTTTTAGGGGATTTATAAGCCCCCAGACTCCTTTCGTTGATATACCAGGGCTTAGAACTAGAGATTGCCGCAGTCCAGGTTAGCGGGACTTGGAGAGGGGAGCGAGGAGGAGGACCTGTGTAAGTTCACCTTTTGACCTAAGTAACATGAAATCCTTCTCCTGACTTTTTCTGTTCTTGGATTTGAAGATACTGTGAGCTATACTGTGCCTTGGTGTTAGTTACAGTCATGTTAGAATATACATGGACTGCCTTTTGAAATTATAAAAGGCATGTGATAAAAAGTGGAGCAACGCTGGGGTGTGGCTCACAGCAGCCAATCAAAAACCATCTTTCCTTCTGTGGGAGAATGAAACAAGGAATATAATAGGATGACATAGGTTCCAGCTCAGGGTTATTTACAGTAATAGTGCACATCACCCATGGCAGACAGAAAAATATAAATTGCCTAGAAGGACGTGGCATAGTCATGTAAAATATTGTGAAATTATGAATATAATAATAAATAATTGAACATTTAAAGAATGTCCAGAAAGTGTATCACTGGTAAAAATTGTAAAATAAAATTCCTTTAAGACTCAAAATTGCTGGAATCATATAGTTTTGCTCTTTACTGTTATACTGATAATATATTAATTTTTTATTTTCTTTTTTAGCAAATCCTTTCGGCCAGAGAAGACTCCTAACCATTTATTTGAGATCGATGAGGACATTGACAAAGATGAGGTAGGAAGCTGAGACATATACAAAGTGCTTTTATCCTTAATGGTCACAGTAGTGGGAGGGTGTTATATCAGGATAGATCTGCTTTATGGGCATATCTCGAGTTTTCACTGTTCTTGGATATGGAGTACCTTGTGTTACAGAAATGTTTTATTTTATCATTAATAATAATGAATTTTCTTCTTGTTATTGTTCTTCAGGATTCTGCATCATTATGCTCTCATAAAGGAGGCGTTATTAAACAAGGCTGGCTTTATAAAGCTAATATTGGGACTACAATCCCTGTCACTATGAAGGTAAGCATCATGATATCTTATCTTCTTCATATTCTAAGCCTGAGCAAGTGCTGGTAATCAACAGAAGAGTTGATAGCAAGTGCTATTAACCTCAAAAATTGTATACCAACCTGACGAAGAAGACCTTTAAAGTATAACTAAAGGCAAACCTTTTTTTTGTTTTAAATAGAGTGGAGATGGATTGGAACCCCTGTCAGTTTTTATTGCTGTCTGTGTCACCATCAGTGTTAATTTTGTCGACATTTTAGTCGACTCAATGAATACTATTTTAGTTGACTAAAACACGACTAAGGCCTAGTACATACGACCGTTTTCCTGGCAGAGCATTTTTGCAGAGAAAAACGGTCATGTGTATGTTTTTTGACGAGAAAACTGTTGTGGATCTCGACGAGAAAAAAAGAGAACATGCTTTCTTTTTTCTCGTCGGGAGTCTCAATTTCCTGGTCGTGTTTCTCGTTGGGCTGGTTTACGACGAGAAACATGTTTGTGTGTATGCTTAGAAACCCGCGCATGCTCAGAATAAAGTATGAGACGGGAGCGCACCTTCGGTAAAAGTAGCGTTCATAATGGAGATAGCACATTTGTCACGCTGTAACAGACTGAAAAGCGGAAATCACCAAACTTTTACTAACACGCGGTAACACGCGATCAGCAAAAGCAGCTCCAAGGGTGGCGCCAGTGGAATCGAACTTCCCCTTTATAGTGCCGTCGTACGTGTTGTACGTCACCGCGTTTGAGAACGACAAGATTTTGTCTTGACAGTGTGTATACAAGGAAAGGTTGACAAGATTCTCGTCAAGCTTGACAAGAACCTTGTCGAGGAAAACGTTGTTTCTTTTACGACGAGTTTCTCGGTCGTGTGTACGAGGCCTAAAACTAAAACAATTGAGATGACTAAAATGGGACTAAAACTGTGGCAACAGATTCCCCAGCACTTTACAGTATGTAGACCCAGTTGCAGCGCTGACATAAGTGGAGCTACTGCATGTTTGTTGGAACTTTTTCTTAAATGCTCCTCAGCAAATTTGGGCCCCAACGTGCTGGCCAGTTGAGAAAGGGGTTGGACTGTTATTGTGGCACAACCCCCTTTAGGCGAGATTAGGGGCTACTCTCTGGTTGTCTCTTGTTTGTCATTACTAATATATTTTCTTTGCCATTGGTTTGCCCAACTGTTGTGCAATTATTGCGGTTTCTACTAATTTGGCTATTGGCTATCCTGTTTAGGCCTTCATTTTCTACATTATAAGAAAACTAAGTCAAAATTTGAATTTTATGTTGCATGTAACCTTGCAAAAAACTCAGCTGGAGGATAACAGAAGAGCAGATGTAAAGGGAATAGGATTGATGCTTTTTCTATAATAAATCTGATGTGAGTGAAAAACTAGTACATTTTAGGAAGTATCCCCATGGGTCCACGGATAATTGTACTGTCTGCACTCCCACAATAACATTGCACCTGTGATATGCAAAACTCAGAGGAGCGAGGCCTAATGGGGAGCTATAGAACAACACGCTTAACATGTGTACAGGGATGCTGCCTTATGTGCATTTGAATGATAAAGATCGTGCATACAAGATTCCTCCCTTTCATGAACAAGCTTATTAGTTGATTATTATGACAACAATTGATAGCAGAACTCTGTGCCAGAAAGCTGTCGACTTTTATGCAGAGCGTATTATGTTCTTTAGGATCTATTAATCAAGAAGGAAGAGGGATATATATTTGTTTTGTTGGAGAGCCCTAAGTTTATGTATTTTATGTTTTAGATTTGAAGGGCTTAAACCCCTGTTCATTTTTCTTAGTCTATGTCCTATTTGGAAATTTGCCCTTTACTTCTGGTTCTGGAGATACAACAGGAAGTGAGAGGAAATCTCTACTAAGTGAGATGAATTCGGTCCAAATCCATGTTCAAACTGTATTTTGCTTCTTCAGAGGTACAGTGAAGGCTGAACTAAATACAGGTATTCAACTGAGCTGAACCTCCAGCTGCAGCAAAAAGTAAAACATTTTGCAGTGGTATTACTACCAGTTTCCACCAACATCCTAACAACCTGTGACGTATCCTCATCCGGCCCATTCAGCTGCTATATGGGGATTCAGCGGGGTCCCAGATCGGGAATAGGTTGGATTTGACATCCAAACTTTAAAAAAAGTTCTCCTCATCTGGCCCATTCAGCTGCTAGATGGGTATTTAGCTGGGTCTCAGATCGGGTATAGGTTGGATTTGACATCCAAACTTCAATAAAGTTCGCCAATCCACCCTAAACCAAACCCAAGTACATTTGGCTCATCGATATTAGACACTTGTCATTGGAACAGGTGTCCTTATTGGAAGATTAACTCTCACTCTCGCATGATCTAGAGATAGATTTTATGTTTCAATGATTTTTATTAAAGTTTTTCAGTACAAAAATATAACAATCTCAACTTTCCATTGTACAGTATCAATACAGCACTTGGGGATCATATAACTTAGGTCCCGACTCTTGAGAGTCCCACTCATATCAACTATAATTACTAAAAATAAATTTGAGTGTGGTCTAGCACAACAAAATACCATGCACAGGCCCACCAAACCAAGGACTTCAAGCCCCTCTCATATCCCAGGCCTAGGCAAGTAGTCCACCCGCTCCTTGAGACACATTTTGACTTTCCCTTTACTTTCTGTCGCACAAGGACAAATATAGGGAGTAATGCTCCCCACCAGGGACACAGACAAGAATAAAAGTCTGAGAGTGGGTCTATGCCTTTCCTACTCCACCCACTAAAATAAAAAATAAATCATTACATTTACACTTTTCTCTTCAGCCGCCCCTTGACCCGATTGAGGTACTCGTTCAGGGTGACATTGATAAACCCCTTTCCACTCTATATGGGGCGCTCCTCAATACTGACTCCTCTAAGCTGGAGTATGTGTGGGAGATGTGGAGAGATGACATTCCCTCCTTGGATAGAGAGATTTCTTCAAAAGACAAATTGAGTCAAGTCAAATTTCTACATATGGTGTACTACACCCCTGTAATACATCATAAGATGTATCCAATACGCGACCCGCAATGTCCTCGGTGTCGGGTTAATCTAGGGTCCTATTTGCACATGTTTTGGGCTTGTCCGAATATTACAAAATTCTAGTCGTATTTGAGTGATGCAATTGACCCTTTCGGCTTCCCCGGAGTTGGCACTTCTAGGGATTCATGAGGATGAGCATACCTGGTATACTATGCTAAAAAAAGAAATCCTCCTTAAGTGGTCCACTTCCACTCCCCCTGCTTTGTCCTCCTGGGAAGCGATTATGGATTCTGCTCTGCCTATGTGTAAACATATGTGTATCAATCAAGGTTGATCCTGAAAGTATGATTACCTCATCTTTGTCCTTGATGTTAGACAGATGGACAGATAGTTCACCAGCTATTATTCTGTGTCCCATGCATAAGTGCCAAAACTATTTTTTTTTTGTTGCATTGTTGTTTCTGTCAGTATATGAGGTATATACATCATGGCAATGCATGGTTGGTTCTTGTTGCCTTTATATAGACTATATATATTGAAGGTGCTATAGAAGGTTTAAAGTTCAGCTTCAGCCAAAGCGTTGTATTATATTTTGGATAGAGCGGAGAGAGCTAAGGCCTCTTTCACGCTGCCCCAGTGTGGTTTCCCCATGCTTTCCTATAGACTTCTATTAGATCTGGCATTTTTGTTGTGTTTTCTGAAAGCGCAGGAAAGATGCAGCATGAGCAAAAAAAAAAACAACCTGCAAGACAATGGTATAATGGGGGGGGGGCGATAGTTTTCAGCTGGCTGTGACGGACCACCTGGCACCCAGCCTGGTTACCTCTGTCAAGATACAGCTTCCTCCACTCTGGAACCAGGAACCAGGTATTATAGCTGAACATTGCACCCATGAACTAGATGACACTCATTTAGGTGCAAACTGGAACTGACTTTATTGTAAACTCACAGAGAATATATACCACACAAAATCAGGTAAGGGCTTGATCACATTATCCTAAACAATGAAAACTGTTAACAGTAATATCAGTACTTTTAACAGTACATCTAACAGTGTATCTAATGAATAGCTAACATAAACAGTAAGCTAATCAACAGCCAAACACCCAGACAATGCTTTGATTAATCAGGAGCCCACAAAAGTTTGGTCATGAGGAGAAGTGGACACAATACTAGCAGATAGATAGAAATGATAGGTGACTAAATTAACAATGGGGATTCACCCCTAGGAGGCACACAATGGGGAAGTATACAATGAGAGAAAGACACCTTAAAAGAGAAGTAAAGGTTTTTTTTTTTTTTTTTCAGATTTATACTTACCTAGGTGGATGCAGTCCCCCGGCGCCTCTACACTGTGAACCGTCATTTTTCAGAGCCCCTTGCGCAGAGAACTGTAGACTGTCAGTCACAGCCCTTTTCTCTACTCGCTCATTGGAGTCCTGGGCTGTGGGGGGGCGGGGGCGGCCAGCTCAGGCTCTCATCGGCTCGCTGAGAGGCTGAGACGGGTGTCAGTCCAGGGACTTGGTGGATCCAGACTTTATTGTCGTGATGACACGGTGCCTGGACTGACTTCTGTGACGCCAGCAGAGAGCGGATTTCAGCCTGCTCTCTGCTGAAAACGGGTCACAGGAGTGCACTCCTGTGATCCATAGGAGAAGTACAACCAAACGATTTTACATAACAGCAGGGGACCTTAGCATCCGGTTGTTGTAAGCTGATTATAATCTTCTGCATAGAGTCTCTGAGTCTCAGGGGGGGTGAAGCAGTCAATGATGGTTTGGGCACAGAGTCCCCAAATCTGTATCCAGGTCCTAAGTTCAGAGGATCTGAAAAAGCCAGGGCCCATAGTGAGTAGGCAAGTGTCTACCTGCAGTCCCTTCCAAAAGCCCCTGTCCCGGTTGGGTCTGTCACACTGGCCATAGATGATTCTCTTTTTAATCAGCTGTCCGGCTGATCTAAAAAAAAATTATAATTGATTCCCCCATCGATACATTGGATGCAAACATCTTCCCTGCTGCACTATTGTATTTAGACTCAGAATACTTTGATCAGTGCTGCGGCCGATTAACTGCAGCACTGATTGAACACGCATTTTCCAGCATTCCCGTTTGAGAGATGCCGATCACTAGCTCAACTCATCCTGAGCAGGAATTGCCATAGATGAATCAAAATTTGTCTGGTCCCTGCTGAGGCAGCCACATTTCGATACATCTGTGGCCAGCTTTAGTCTAGTTCCCAGTGTTCAGTTTTTTAAATGAAAACTAATGCAGCCACCCCATGTAAGTTTAGACTTGTAATCTGAAATATATTATATATATTATATTTATTCATTAGGCTGTGCAACTAATCTTCAAGGATTTACTGTAGCTTTATAAATCAGCACATAGTATGGGTCCAGAGACATTTCCAATAAATGTGAGTGCATTAGGAAAATCCGTTTTTGCCAAGAATCTTAAGTGTATGCTTAATTTATGACAATCTTTTACTGCTATTTCCCATTTTTTTAGAAGCGGCAATGGTAGGCATCCACTATATGCTATTATATTTATTACCAGTGCAAATGGGCCAGCTTCACTAAAGAAAATCTATTCACACAGCATAAACTGCATTGTGTGCATTTTATGTGTGAGAGGTTAGTGCAGAGAATACTCAGTGTTCCAGAGGAATCCCAGAGACAGACATTAGATGTCACTCAGGCTGTCAGTAAAAGTCACATTGGCTTTGAGTGATTGTTAGAAGACGTGGCAGGTCTCATAGTTGTGGATTTCCATCTGTTAGCTGGATATACAAAAACAACACTTAAAAGTGAATGTAGTAGACAATACATCTAAATGTTTTTAGACGTTGCTTACTATGCAGTGATGGCGAACTACAACTACACTGCAGAGTGCATGAGCATCATGGGAAATGTAGTTCCAAAACATCTGGGGTGCAAAGGTTCGTCATCACTGCTATAAGGTATTATTTTACATTGTTGATAATCTTATCTCCTTGTTCACTAATTGTGAAACCCGGTAACATATTAGCGCTACTATTGGTGGAGTCATGTTGTTTTGGTTAACGTAATTCTTAAACTGATTTTTTTTTGCATTTAATTATACTTGCTGTTTACCACTATTTTGGGTATAGCACTTATATAAAGAGGGAAAAACACCCAGGATTGGATAGCCGTCACTTTCTTACTTAAAGCTGAAAGTTAGCTAAAAATAAAATTTCATACAGTTTTAGTCACATCACTTTCCTGTAATGAAGAATGAATGAATGAATGAAAACTTATATAGCGCGGCACATGCGAACTGAATCGCCTCTGGGCGCTAGTTGTTGCTGTCTTTCCAGAGCATCAGAAAAGCAGAGTTTTGACCTGTCTTCTGAAGGTCAGGTGGTTTTCCTCCATCCGAATGCTGGTTGGTAAAGCGTTCCATAGTCTAGGACCTTGTACCGCAAACCTTCTTTCTCCATTGGATTTGTATCTGGCTTTGGGTATCTGGACCAGATTTTGGTCGGTGGATAGCAATACGCGATTGGCGTTGTGGCCTTTTAATTTTTCGCATAGATATTGCGGAGCCTTCCCATGGATGCACTTATGTGTCAGACAGAGTGCTTTAAAAGCAATCCTGTCCTTTACTGGCAACCAGTGAAGGATTCTCAGCGAAGGTGAGATTGATTCCCATGGTTTTTTCCCAGTCACAAGTCTGGCGGCCGTATTCTGAACGACTTGCAGACGAGTGATTTGGTATTTTGGGAGCCCGAGATAGAGGGCATTTGCATAGTCCAGTCTGGAGTTCACAAGATCCGCTGACTACTGACCCTATTTGTGCGTCCATTGTCATGAAGGTGTCGAAGATGACACCGAGACTTTTGACTTTGGAGCTAGGGGTGATGGATTTGCCCAGAATGGGCGGCGGTATCCAGGTTGTTGCTAGTTGATTCTTCCGACTGGCGTGAAACAGAAGAAGTTCTGTTTTATAACTATTGAGTTTGAGATAACTCTTTGTCATCCAGTTTTCTATTGAAGAGAGACATTTCTCTAAACTGGCATGATGATCATTTTTGTTGCAGATGCGAAAATACAATTGCGTATCGTCTGCATATGAGTGATATAGTAGTTTTTCGTTACTAATGATTTCAAAAAGAGGGCGAAGATAGATATTGAAAAGCACCAGTGACAGGGGAGATCCTTGAGGGACTCCACATGACACCGTGCGCTTTTCAGAAGTGAAAGGTCCCAATTTCACTGTTTGTGAACGGTTTTCTAAAACGGAGGAAAACCAAGGTAAATCATCTTCTGCGACTCTGGCTACCTCAGCCAGCCGAGTCAGTAACAGTTTGTGGTCTACCGTGTCGAAGGCTGCACTAAGGTCCAACAGAACCAGGAGACAAGATTCTCTTTCGTCTGCGGCTTCAAGGGCGTCGTCCCATATTTTGAGCAATGCTGTCTCCGTCCCGTGTCCGGGACGGAAACCTGATTGAAATGGGTCAAGTAGATTGTAGGTATCCAGATGCTGTTGCAGCTGTTGCAGCTGTTGTACCACTACTTTCTCCATTACCTTGGAGAGAGCGTTGAGGGCTGTTATGGGACGGCGATGAGTTGGGTCCTTGGGGTCAAGGGTAGGTTTCTTCAAGATGGGCTGGATTGTGCCCTCTTTCAGCTGGGAGGGCACTATGCCTTCCTTAAATGACTTGTTTATAAGCTGCGTGATGGACGGCGCCAGGATGTCGGCACATTCCTTCAGCAGTTTAGTAGGGATGGTATCATTGGGTGCTGTGCTGTTTCGCAGAGCACCGATGATATTTTTTGTGACATCGATGGAGATGGGGTTCAGAGTGAACTTTGCTGGTTGTAGAGCATTTCTTAGGGTGCTGTATAAGGGATCGAGGGGGGGGGGTTGAAGGGGGTATTGTTTTGCTGAATGCTTTCCCAGATTTTCTCAATTTTATTGATGAAGAAATCCGACAATTCATTGCAGAATTCTTGGGTGTCTGAATTGGGGGCTTCAAGGCACCCTGGATTCATGGTCTGAGTGACCAGCTTGAAGAGTTCGCAGGGGCGGTTTTGGGCGCTGTCAATAGCCTTAGAAAAATAATATTTCTTGGCCTATCATTTTAGGTACAGGCAGCTGGATCCTGGAGAAATCTTCGTTACAGGAATGCCAGGTCCTGTTCCTGCTGCTGAACCTTCAGCGCTACAATGGTTCAGCTTCAGGTCTTCAGGCAGAACAGTAGTACAGATGGTCCGATGGAGACACTCCCTTCTTCCTTCTCCATTGAGAATTTTTTTTTTCATTTATTACACTACTTGTAGCACATTCTGTGAATGGAGGAGAGTCTGATCAGTCACAGAATTATCTCCTCCATTCACAGAATCTGTTGCAAGCAGTATAATAAATGAAAGAACGTTTCTCATTGGGGGAGGAGGAAGGAGAGGCATGTCCTCCTATGGCCATCGGTACTGCTGTTCTTCCTGAAGACCAAAGCTTTTACCATTGGAGTGCCAGAAGTTCAGAGAAAAGAGGATGACAGATATCCCTGCAGTAAGGCTACTTTCACACTAGCTCATTATAAATTACTTACCTGAGATCGAAGCCCCCGAAGCGACTCTCGTTCCTCTCCTCCGCTGCCGACATGATACCTGAGTGACTTCTGGGTATCGCGGCTCCAGTGCTGTGATTGGCCGGAGCCACGATGACGTCACTCCCGCGCCTGCGCACCGCCCCAGTGTGAACACATTCGGCTCTCACACTGGGGCTGCAGGGGAGGCATTTTTCAGGCATTTTTCGCCCAAAAAGATTAAGATTTTATCAGATGTATATATACACCTAAGGCAGTTTTGTTCCCCCTGCGTTAAAGCCATCATGCTAGTCATTTTAAACTTTAGAAATAAACATCCCGTCTAAGAACATATACTACAAGAAACCTGCTATTGTCTTGGCTCCTCTGTGCACCCCTCTGGTCCATGTTTCACGTGTTCCTGACACCCTGCTGTCTAGTGACGGCTCAGACACAAATATGAGACACTATATAAGACACAAATATGAGACACTCATATTGGACAGGAGAATGATTGGTAAGCAGACTTAGCTCAATTGATCAGGCTTAGTGCCCTTTGTGAAAAAGGGAAACCAGGATCAGGAGGGATCATACTGGACTTTAGAACACAGAAAACAAATTCTCCTGCGCACGAGAGGTTAATCCAAAAATCAGTTGTCCATAAGGATAATATCAACAACGGTGCCACCGGTCTTGCTGCCTTTCATGGATGGGGATAGCCTATTGGCAAACAAGAGAAAAGAAAACAAAGGCGCACCAGCCTAGTGTATTACCGTTAAAAGATTTGAATAAATTAAAATATATATACAGGGTCTACTCACAAGTGTAGTAGAAAGAATCGCAGGAAAAGCTTAATCAACATAAGCTGCAGTAAGAAGACCTCGAACCACACTCCGATGAGTCATGGAGAAAGTGAAAAGGGTCACCGCCGGCTGACGCGTTTCGAAGCTCTAAGCCTCCTAATCAGAGCCCAGCAGTCACTGTGTGGAGTGTGGTTCGAGGTCTTCTTACTGCAGCTTATGTTGATTAAGCTTTACTGCGATTCTTTCTACTACACTTCTGAGTAGGCCCTGTATATATATTTTAATTTATTAAAGTCTGGCCGGTCGTATCTATGCGCCTGATTCTTAGAATCAGTTACGCATAGATTTCTATTAGATCCGACCGGCGTAAGTCTCTTACGCCGTCGGACCGTAACTGCATATTTACGCTGGCCGCTAGGGGCGTGTACGCTGATTTACACGTTGAAATATGTAAATCAGCTAGATATGCGAATTCACGAAAGTACGCCCGGCCGACGCAGTACAGATACGCCGTTTACGTTAGGCTTTTCCCGGCGTAAAGTTACCCCTGCTATATGGTGACGTATGTGCAGCGTACCAATGTTAAGTATGGCCGTCGTTCCCGCGACGAAATTTGAAAATTTTACGTTGTTTGCGTAACCCGTCCGTGAATGGGGCTGGACGTAATTTACGTTCACATCAAAACCAATACGTCCTTGCGGCGTATTAGGAGCAATGCACACTGGGAGATTTCCACAGACGGCGCATGCGCCGTTTGTGAAAAACGTCACTCACGTCGTGTCATGGTTATTTTACATAACACACGCCCCCCCCCTGTTCCAAATTTGAATTAGGCGGGCTTACGCCTGACAATTTACGCTACGCCGCCGCAACTTACGGAGCAAGTGCTTTGAGAATACAACACTTGCCGTCTAAGTTGCGGAGGCGTAACGTAAATCGGATACGTTACGCCCGCGCAAAGATACGCGGATCTACGAGAATCTGGCCCTATATATGTTTTTTTTAGCAGAGACCCTAGAGAATACAATGGCAGTATTTGCAACTTTTTATCTTGCACGGTATTTGCGCAGCAATTTTTCAAACGCGTTTTTTTGGGGAAAAAAACTGTTTCATGCTTTAAGAAAAAAACAGTAAAGTTAGCCCAATTTTTTTGCATAATGTAAAAGATGATGTTACGTCGAGTAAATAGATACCTAACATGTCACGCTTCCAAATTGCACACGCTCGTGGAATGGCACCAAACTTCGGTACTTAAAAATCTCCATAGGCGACGCTTTCAATTTTTTTACTGGTTACATGTTTTGAGTTACAGAGGAGGTGTAGGGCTAGAATTATTGCTCTCGCTCTAATGTTCACGGCGACACCTCACATGTGTGGTTTGAACACCGGCCGGCAACAAGCGGAGCCCTTCCTCCTTAGCGTGGTGACGTCAGTTTTTGCTTTTCTTATTTGAGGAGCATCGCCTGACACCTCTGCAATATGTCTAAAATGTTCATTAATGCTATAAGTGCATTAATGCGCATTAAAGGCTATTTTAGAATTCAGTATAAAGGGTTTGTTCATACTAGGGGTTGAGGGGGGGTAAAACCCCACAGTTGAGTCCAATTTTTACTATCCCCAGCAACTCCCCCTTTTTATTGCAGAGGCAGTGGCCTGGGGTTGACACATGCCACAGCCATGGCAGGAATTATACCCTTCTTCAATTTTGCTACCGAACGTGACCCTATCAAGTGATTCTGGCCACTCTGCAATTGCCCGCATCCGCATGCAATGCAGATAATTTGGGTGCACTAGCACAGGCTTCAATAAGTTGAAAGCAGTTAGTGAGGAGGTGATACAACATAGTTTGCTCTTCAGAGACCAAAGCTAGAGTGAAAGCCCACAATCTGCTTCCTGCAAGCTTTCCGGGAAGTCATTTGTAACCATGACAGGTAAATGAGTACATGGTTAGTATACTGAAAAATGTCACCCTGACTAACGTGCATGTGTTCTTTGCCCCATTGACCATTGCTGTCAGTCACATGGCTGAGAAGAATGAATAACTCATGCGTTATATCCAGTGAATAGAGCCAGTTAATGTCAGTTGTGAGTTGCCGTGCACTTTTCATCTGCTTCTCATCTGTAGCTGGTATTCCCTCTCTTAAGACTATTAATGCAATAAAAGTCAATCTTATTTCCATTACTCATCTTGTTTCCACTTTTCCTAAACTGACTTTTTAAAAAGCTTTATAGTAGCACTTTGATATTTCATTGTTTATTACAATGGGTGCTGGTTACAAAGTCATTTCAGTAAGAATTGGGATGAGTAATATCACTTACGGGAAGCGGAGCCGACTGCAGTTCATGAAGTCTTGGTGGTGTGCCTTCAGTGACGTCACCTTATTATTGCTACATTCAGATACAACTAGACAGAGATTCACACTCTCGAGATCAACATAAATTAGCTTTAAATTCACATTTGATAAGGTAACATTCATGATTTACTAAACCCAGCAGCTACAAAGACTGCAGCTCCTGACTTTTAATAAATAGACACTTACCTGTCCAGGGTGCCCGCAATGTCGGCAGCCGAAGCCGAGCAATCGCTCGTCTTGGCTGCCCCCCGCCATCCCCAGAGACTTCACTGCCCGGTTCCCTACTGCGCATGCGCGAGTCGCGCGCCGCGTCCTCACTGGTTCCCGCTGTCTCCTGGGACCAGTGTGTTTCTCAGAAGACAGGGGGGTGACGCGAAGGGGCGTGACTCCCACGGGAGTCTATTCCCGGAAGTGGGTGGAAATACAGTAAAATCTTGGTTTGAGAGTAACTTGGTTTGAGAGTGTTATGCAAGACAAGCAAAAGGTTTTAATACATTTTGCCATGATATACAAGCGATGTCTTGATATAAGCGTAGCGTCATGTCACAACTGAGTATAAAAAAGAGTGTAGTATGGTTACATTTAATGAAGGTACAACATTTAGCAACTTATTGCTACACTTTGGATTACAAGCATGTTTCTGGAACAAATTATGCTTGCAAACCAAGGTTTTACTGTAGTTGTATTATACAGGTATCTGCACCCCCCTCCCCCTGCCAAATGTAACACCAGAGGGGGGGAGGCTTCCGAAAAGAGGAGGTTCACTTTTTGTGTGAACCTCCGCTTTAAAGCAGAACTGCAGATATTTTTAAATTATTTTATTTATTATAGACATTTATATAGCATTGGCAATTTTTGCAGATGCAGATTACACGTTATAACCCCCCCCCTTACGCTATCCAAAAGGAAAAA
Organism: Rana temporaria; assembly: GCF_905171775.1. Classification (NCBI taxonomy): domain Eukaryota; kingdom Metazoa; phylum Chordata; class Amphibia; order Anura; family Ranidae; genus Rana; species Rana temporaria. The sequence goes on from NC_053497.1 coordinate 65,584,420, forward strand.
ATATTGGGTTTTAGTTCTGCTTTAATAATTACAGGGCTGCATGTCTTTTATATCTGTATGGAGTTCATCTTTTATATCTGTGAATCAGTTTTCAGTTCCATTTTTTCTGGAGGTTGATTATAACTCCTAAATGCATTCTTTATAACAACTTTTCCAAAAAGGTATCCTGCGGGCTCTAATATTATGAAAGCCTGATGGTGACTTCCATCTGTTGTTTTATAGGTTTTCAGAAGACGGTACTTTGACTTGACTCAGCTGCCTGATGGTTCCTACATCCTAAACTCCTATAAAGATGAGAAAACTTCAAAGGATTCCAAAGGCTGTATCTTCCTAGATTCCTGCATTGATGTCACCCAGGTACTGTATAGCTGGAGCACAAAGGCGTATGTACAGGGTTCACAATTGAGACCCAACCCTCTGTGTACCTGGATAGGAGGGGCGGCATATAGAGGAACTGATCTCCTCAATTTTAAGTGGCTGCAGGAGGAAAACGGTGAGGATCGGTTACTCTACTTGCTGTCCCATCATCCCTCCTATCCCCCTCCCGCTGGGATTGGGCTCTTGTGCTCTGCCCTGTTCCCCCCCCCCCCCACATCCCTGTCAGGATGGAGAGTGGGAAAGGGGCAGGTAAATGTGCTTCTGACTCTGTTCATTCATAACTGAGGCATAGTAAAGTGTGTCTTGTATGCGTCAGTTTGTGACTGAACGGGAAGCTCTGTACAGAGGTACTCCTGTTCATTCATTCTGTGCAGCTATGGCCGCAGAGAAGGAGATTGAAGTCTGGCTGGGACCTTTATGGTTTCTTGCACTGGGGACCTGAAGGTTCTAGTTATGCCTTTGCTAGAGCAGAAACTATTATTTTTTCAGATCTTTTTCTGATATAGAATATCCTAACCCTAACTGAGTGACATTCAGTTTCCCTAACACCGTTTATCATCTTCAGTTGGCATTTTTTGTAAATATGTTTGCAGACACTTGCTTACATGTTGAATGCACACCAACAATGGCTGCATGGCACTTCTCAGGGTGAGTTTTCTGATAGTGACAACAGTGGACCATGCCAATGCCCAGTGGACCATGTGTGTTTAAACTGCCCCTTGTAGTTGAGATACAAGGACAGAGTGTTGTCACCCTATAACTGGAAGTGCCTGAAGAAGGGCCATTATGGCAGGATGAACAGGTAGTAGTGTAAAGTTGAACTCCAGGCTTATCTTCAGTGAAGCTCTTTTGTACATGTTTGAAGTAGGCTTAGAAACAGAGAGCTATGGGTCTCCACTATGACTGCTCGCTCTCTTTATGTTTCCCTCCTTCATCCGACAACCGCTGATGAACCCAAAGGCAGCCAAAGGAAAGACACAGCCACAAATTACATTCTGGGACATGTAGTCCTGTGGAGGGGGGCTGCTGTACTGTATGGAACAGGAAGAAGACAGAGGGATTCATACTAGACTGCCCAGGAAAGTTATGCAAATATGCCCGGGAAAGTTCGGGGCAACTGGCACCAGGACAAGGGAGAGTGTGGACTTCTGTGGCAGTGAATTTAGCCGTTTGAGATCTCAGCAAAGGGGGAAGTCTGTGCCCTAAGCCACTGCTGCTCCGGAACACTACACAGCTGTACCATCCACCTCAATGCTGTAGACAAGTCAGAGAGGAAGAAGTTGCTCATCACCATCCACAGCGCTGTTCATCAGAGATCTGGGAAGAGACAGGGGGAGGGAATCTCCTTTACCTCTGCATCATACAGGTGGGATGCAGAACTGGTCAGAGTTCTGTCAGCTGAGCTATTAGGAAGGGGCTAACTGCTATACCCTCTATAGTCCCAGTTTGACTTGCTACATCGGTATGCAGTAAGACAACATAGAGTGTGCATATTCAAGATAACACTGCCTCATGATCCAATCCCTGTTCACTCAAACACCTTACATCAGAACCAAAGACTATACTAGATCTCTAAGCACACCTCAACTGGATGCAGGCTCATTAAATAGTCTTAAAATGCACCAACGCTTAAAAGTGCCCCAAAGGTAGCCAGCAGAGGAATCAAATTAAGTACTGCCCCTGTTTTATTAAGTTTGATCTCATACCACATCCTGTTACTTATTTTGAACCTGGCAGTGTCCTTCAAGAAGTCTTAGGCCTAGCATAGCTGCCCCTTGTGCATTTGGGCAGTGTGGTTCTGGGGGTTTATACATATCTGGATTTATTACTGCCCCCTTGTTGCATGTTGGGTGGCAGTGTTACTGTTTTTAGCTGACCTGTGTGGCTGGTAAAAAAATGTTTGGGATGCAGGTGTGGTTACTTAATTTTCTTAATTCCTATTTACATCATCACTCTCTTATCATACTTTATAAATAATAATAGGCATCAATATACTAAGTTTGCCTTTATTGATTGATTTAATGTCTACTTCTTTAAAATAACATTATCACTGGGTGTTTGGTTTATTATCAATGATTTTCTTGTGATACCTAGTGTTAGTGTACTCTGCTGGGTGTGTCAGGGAGGCAGAGGATCTTGAGAAGGTTGAGGCCAACATCAGAGGACCCATCTCAACCAGCAACTCATTCGGGGGTAGTGCTACATACAAATTCATCTTTTTTACTGAAAATGCTTAGTCTCTTTTCACTATACACTGCGATTTTCTCACAGTGTGCATAAGAAGCAACAGCAAGTCGGATAGAGCCTGCCTGCTTTCCTGGCTGTGGTACCTGCAGCATCCTCTAGCTTGTTCCTCTCCATCCTGGCTGTCCCTGGCCTGCCTCTTTTATTTATTACTGTACATTTCATTTTTTCAAACATGGACGCTCAGCATCACAAGTGGGCATTACCTGGGATGTTCTACATGCAAAAATACACTCTGCCTGGGAACGCCCACTCCACCAGACTGATATCCACCAATCAAGGTGTTTTTATAATTGCATAACTCCTCCCTAGAGCCAGCCCACTGCTTGTATCAATGCTGGGAGCTCTTGGGAGGAGTACTAAGACAAAGTCAACCTGTCAGCCCCTCCCACCAGCCATGATCTGCCTGCAAGGCAATGTTTTATTTTAAACAATTTCATTAGCATGTTGATGAAGAAGGAAAATAGGAATGAGGGAAGGTAAAATATGGGCAAAATAAGATTCAGCTTTAATGAAATCTGCAGATCTTATAAATTGCATTAAAGTGTATGGCTAGCCAATGTTTTTTTTAAGTTTTGGATAGTGCACAAAAAGTTAAGAACGCCTGCCAAGTTTTTATTGCTGTCTGTAGCCCTGGTAGATTCATTCAACTCTATTTGTCATGAGGGCCATTGTCACCAGGACAGATCTTGTTGCTGTTGCCAGAATAAGAAATTAGGGTAATACTGCGTACACACGAACGGATTTTCCTTTGGAAAAAAATCGGATGTTTTTTCCGACGGAATCCCGCTCAAGCTTGGCTTGCATACACACAGTCACACCAAATTCCGACCGCCAAGTACGCGGTGACGTACAACACTATGATGAGCCAAAAAAATTAAGTTCAATGCTTCCGAGCATGCCTCAAATTGTTTCCGAGCATGCATGTTTTTTTCCTGTCGGAATTCCACACAGACAAACGGATTTTCCGATCTGTCGGAAAAATTGAGAACCTCCTTTCTATCAAGTCCATTGGAAATTCAGACGGAAAAAGTCCGATGGGGCATACACACGGTCAGAATATCCTATGAAAAGCTCCCATCTGACTTTTTCCATCGGAAATTCCGACCGTGTGTACGCGGCATAAATCTTCTTGGGCCTCAGCCATAGAGGCAAACAGGCTGCTGGGTTCAGATGCAGCCAAACATCACTTCTGGATGCAGCAGCAGCATTCTGTGACGATCAGCAGCAGACAGTTTTTATGCGGCCATAAATGCCGACCCTAGATGCAACCTGTCTACATCCAGGGCCAGTCAGAGGGCCCATATAAGCACTTGTATTAGCAGTTACATATGAACAGCAGCAGGACCAGCCTCTGATTTATACAGGGTACAAGGTGTCCCCAATAAGATAAAAAAATAATAATAATGAACTGGTTTTAAATCTTCTCTACTATATATGAAACAAGAAAAAAGTTTTGGCTATACATCCACTTTGACATGTCAATACATATATGGTATTTTAGTGATTGTGTTTGAGTATACGTTAGTATGTGTTTGCCCATGTGATATCCTTATTAAGAAGCCAGTGAAGACAAGTCTTGACACGTTCACGTATTTCATAAACTGTATCAGTTTGGTGGATCAGAGGGCTCACCCGGATAATCACTTTATACTGAACTGTTGCCATCTAAACAAATCCCTTGTGATGTAGTAGTTGACCTAGTTTCTTTATTTTTGAAAATCCCATCCCTGCATTATTTCCTTACCCTTTAGGGCCTATTCACGATACTATTGCTTCAGTTTCTGTTCAGATATTCTCTCCCGCCAAGCTGTCTGGATGCAGAGCGGTAATATGGGCACATGGGGATTCAGTATAAGGGAGCTTTGCCCACTTCAGTCTGTTGTTGGATACAAAGCTTTGCAATATACTGGTAAAAAATACATTTCACAACCTCAACCTTGAAAATAAGAAATATACATTTTTTTGAGTTGGCTGCAGATCAACTTTAAAGATGTATCACTTTCTAAAAATGTGCTGGCTTACTATGAGTTAAAGCAGAATTAAGGGGAGTTGGACTTTTCCTCCAACCATCCCTGTCCCTCCCCAATGCCAACATCCTCTTCTGTGTGCTGGTTTTCAGCCATCTTCATTGGCCGGCGCACCTGGGCAGGAACTTGTCATCCCAGCTCACAGGGATCAGGCTGGCCGCTGGGCTGCACATGCACAGCTCGTTTTACGTGCCAGGGAAGCCGAGAGCAGGCAGGTAGATTAATTTTATTGCAGACAAGATATTGCATGTCTTTTCTACAATAAAAAGCCTGCCTACTCACAGTGATTAACAGCAGAACTTTAGTACTACTCTAGGTTCAATGAGTTGCATGTCACCTGTGACTTATCCCTTTTACTTACAACTGACATTTTTTCTGAACGCTGGGAGTGCAGCTATCACTATATTCCCGAACTTTGGAAAGAGAGACATTGCTCTTTGTATTTCATGAAAGGGTTTACATAATACAAAGTGCTCTGTTGTTGGGTAGGAGGAGGAGAGTGGCGGCTGCATGCGACTAGAGCTGAGATCAGAAGGTCCAGTGTCGGAGCACCAGAAGTATAATGATAGCTGTCATACCAGCACTTAGTAAAAATGTAAATGGTAAATTAAAGAGATCATTCCATGAGGTGGCGTGCATCTTGTTGGACTTAACCCCTATTAAACTGGTACACTTTAGAAAGTGGCTGAATTCTTGAGTTTTTTTAGCTTTAAATGAACAAAACAAATCTTCTCAAGTGAATACAAAACAGCTGAGTTACAGTTTACAGCTCGATTCCCATCTTTCTGGAGCTCCAGCATCAACATTTTCCTAATGAAATTTCTAGCTCTATCATTGTCCCACCTTTGCTTGGTTCTGGTCCCCTTATTGTAGTCATGCTTTCTCTAAATCCTCACTTTGCTGATTCCATGTTTTCACTGCAACTAGCCATACACTGCTTGCATTTTTGGTGATTCCTGCTGAATTGGCTGAAATTTGAGTTGCTGGTGGTGGTTGGTTCGGTCAGAACGCCCTACCACATACGTCCCCGACTGGACAAAAGTCAATTTTACAATTCACTTTTGTCAAAGGGGCTACCCAAAAAGTCTTGACTGTATAGCAGTTGCATTCAGTCAGAAGAAAGCACCTTTCAGATATTTAACAGCTACAGTGCAGTAACTGCTAAATACAATAGCTAGCGCTGACGTTTCTTTTTTTTTTTCCTGGTTGGCATGGATGGAGGAATCAATGGCCTGAAAAATTCAAAGTGTGTATGGCTACCTCAAAAAAGAAAAGGAAGCACTTCTAATGGAGTGGAGTAAGAGCTTGCCACTGAATTTCGACATAAATCTAAGGCAAATGTTGTTTTTGGTGGACAAAGCATTTTAGAATCAATTTATAAGCCATTTTGTCCAGGAGAAGTAGGGCCAAAGCTCCTTTGGCCCTACTTCTCCTGTAGGTCACAGGAGTGCACTTCATTCTGTGCTGAAGTCCATTGTCGGCTGACGCAACTTAGCTGGTAAGGCTCTGGATTGATCCCAACTTTAATGTCAGGATCCATTTAGATGTCTGACCAGCATCTGGTTCAGCCTCTCAGCGAGCCACTGGGCAGACTGAACATCTGCTCCCAACCGCTCCACGACCCATCACTCTAGTGAGCACTGAAGGGGCAGAGCACAGAGCCGATGACTGATAGTCACCAGCTCTTGCCCTGTACACTGTACAATTGTTTTTGGTAGGATACACCCAAAGGCAAATCACGTCTACAGGGGTGCATAGCTTGTCAATTCCCACATTAGAGCCCTGCAGGTGCAGCAGCTGATTGATAATTATAAATCATTCCCATACAGATTTACTCTGCACATGGAAACAGACAAACAGAATTTTCTTCAGAATAACAAAAGGTAGGAATCTGCAACAAAGTGTGTTAAAATCCTTGCAATGTACATAGATCACCCAAGGGGGAAAGCTCTTTTCTCAATAAAAGTGGAGTTACTCTTTAAAATTGATTATATATGTAAAACAATTATGGCCTGTGATCAATCACAATAATTTACAGAGCTTTAATACACTTTACTAAATATACTGGCTATACACAGATAGTTCAAAGGATAACTCCACTTTCACAGGGAAAAATTAAATAGAAAAAACACAGGAGGTGTCATTGCAACCCGGCCTCAGCATGTACATAGCCCTGTCAGACGTTAATGTTAGAATTCAGGTGGGCAGCCAAGGGGGGGTAAAACCACAGCTCAGCCATCTGCAGGGCCGGATTAACAATGGGGCTGATGGAGCTGCAGCTCCAGGCCCCTTTCTCAAGATAGGCCCATTTGCCCAAAAAAAATAAAAAAATTTTTTTTATTTTTTAAGAATTTTTTTTTCTAAGATCGAATTTGGGGGGTTGTAGCTCGATGACCAGAAGTCACAGAAACCCCACATTTGGGAGTAGGCATGGGAAGAGCTACCCCACAACTGGTTAAAATATGGGACGGCTATCATTTATGGTTCTGGAGATACGGGCCTGCTTGCACAGCCTGTCAGAAGCTACATTCAGAGCGGCCAATATAAATACAAGCTGACACACTGCAGCAGACTGATAGGATCACAGTGCTTATAATAATTATTTGTATATTACTCATGGTAATTAACCCCTTGCCACCCAGGCCAATTCTGACACTTCTCTACTACATGTAAAAATCATCATTTGTTTTTTTCTAGAAAATTACTCTATGGTGGTCTTTGCACTTTTTATGTTGCAGGGTACAGAGCTGCACGATTCTGGCTAAAATGAGAATTGCAATTTTTTTGCTTAGAAGATAGATCACGATTCTCTCACGATTGTTGCGGCGTAACATCATCTTTCACATAAAAAAAAAAAAATGGGCTAACTTCACTGTTTTGTTTTCATGGTTTTTATTATTCATTGAAGTGGGAAAATGCAGTGTGACATAACATATTGCAGCAATAGCCATTGTATTCCCTAGAGTCTCTGCTAAAATATATATAATGTTTGGCAGTTCAGAGTAATTTTCTAGCAAATAATATTGCTTTCTAACTTAAGAAACAACTGTTGGACTTTAAGTGGTTAAATTTAGTTACAATGTTTCATTTTGTTTACAAACTTCGCAGACTGCCCGGATTTTTTCTTTACACACAGAAGTGTATCCCTTTGATCTAAGAAGGAAGTGTCAGTTACAATGTATCCTGTTAAAAACTTGGCAGACTGCCCAGATATTTTCTTTTGACAGCTAAAAGTCTCTCCACTTGTTATATGAAAGAATCAGCAAACTCTGCATTGAAGATCGTCAGGGGGGTTGAATCGAGATCACGATTTTTTTAACGATTAATTGTGCAGCTCTAGCACGGTATTTGCGCAGCAATTTTTCAAACATGTTTTTTTGGAAAAAAATGTTTCATTCATTAAAAAAAGTTAGTTAGTTAAGTTAGCACAATTTTCTTTTGGTATCCTAAGCGATGCTTTACATTTTTTTAGGTTACATGTTTAGAGTTACAGAGAAGGTCTAGTACTAGAATTATTGTTCTCGCTCTAACGATCGTGGCGTATGTAACCTGTGTGTATCTGGCTCTGATACTACCAGTGCCTACCCAGCCACTGACTAGTATCTCTCCCCAGCCTGTCCCCACACACCCTCTCACCTGCTGACCTGTGGATGGGGGAATCACTCCTGCAGTGTTATTGTGTTCTGCCAGTGCGTACAATGATCAGTGTTGCTAACTTTAGCTGGCAGCACTGATTGTTTTAAGAAAAAAAAAACAGGTTGGTTGTACTCAAGTTGATTAATAGATTGACTTGTGTAAAACCAGCTAGCCCATACATAGATTGACTATGACTGGTCTCTGCATAATTGGCGTAATTTCAATCCATGTATGACCCGCTTAACCACTACTCAGTCCCTAAATATCCTTCCACTCCTGTACATAGTGCTCACTGTCATACTCTCCACACTCCTCTCCTGTACATAGTGCCCAATGTCATACTCTCCACACTTCTCTCCTATACATAGTACCCACTGTCATACCCTACACACTCCTCTCCTGTACATAGTGCCCACTGTCATACCCTCCACACTCCTCTCCTATACATAGCGCCCACTGTCATACCCTTCACACTCCTCTCCTGTACATAGTGCCTGCTGTCATACACTTCTCTCCTGTACTTAGTGCCCACTGTCGCACCCTCCACACTCCTCTCCTGTACATACTGCTCACTGTCATACCCTCCACACTCCTCTCCTATACATAGTGCCCACTGTCATACCCTCCACACTCCTCTCCTATACATAGAGCCCACTATCATACCGTCTACATTCCTCTCCTGTACAAACTGCCCACTGCCATACCCTCCACACTCCTCTCCTGTACATACTGCCCCATCATACCCTCCACACTTCTCTCTGGTACGTACTACCCTCTGTCATACCCCCTCACTCTTCCTGTACATACTGCCCATTGTCATACCCTTCACACTCCTCTCCTGTACATAGTGCTTTTTTCTGTACCCTTTGTACTCCTCTCCTGTACATAGTGCCCACTGTTAGACCCTCCACATTCCTCTCCCTCACCTGCACATACTTCCCACTTATATACCGTCCATACTCCTCCCCTATGTCGCTTACCCACAAAAACAGTTCTTTAAAATTATACTGAATATCCTCAATGTTACCAGCTCTAGAATGGACACGCTTTTGTTAGTTCAACTAAAGGAAATATCAGTTCTCATATTTGTTCTGCCCCATTATTAGTACTCATTTAATTTTGTGATCACTACTATGATGTATAGATGAACAACGGGGATCTCAGCTACTCTAAATATAGCACTTATATAAAAAAGTGGCCCTGAAAATATTTTTTAAATGTTGGCAACTGTGCACTTAGGCACTGCCTAAGGGCCACTGGGTCAGTAGGGGGCCCCATGAGAGGCTCCTGGGATCCTGTGATAATAAAGCGGTAGTAAACTTTCCTGACATTACTACTTTTTAGAGGCTCTGGGGTAGGTTATGCCACAACGTACAAGTATGCACAGCATATTAGCACATTAGTGTACACTTCAATTTTCAGACTGAGCCCTCCAGTGCTGCGATGAATCAGGCGGGGCCTGGACACTTCCATCTTCACCCGGTCTTCCTTCTGGGTTCTGTGCCTTTGGTCACTTGCCTTGGCTGGGCTGCGTTCATGTCATTCCCACGCATTTATTTATTATTTATTACACCCCATTCACACCTCCGCGACAAAACGCCCGACGCCGGCCGCTCGTGCCGCTGGAGGGGAGAATTCCCATTGCTGTCTATGAGATGGTTCACATCTCATAGACGCCGTACACCTGCGGCATGAAAAAAAGTCCCGGACCCTTTTTTTCAGGTGGCATTGGTGTTCGGCCATACAAAGCAATAGGAAGGATTTGTAAAAAAAAAGTTACACTATTCGCGGCAAAATACGCCGCGTACGCGGCGTTACTTGTCGCGGAGGTGTGAATGCAGCCTAAAAGGCCCCACCAAAATCCTCAGCACCAGGCCCATGATGTTCTTAATCTGGCCCTGGCCATCTGGTTTCACTGACACCCCCCCCCCCTCCCCACTACCTGTGTATAAAAGTTCTAGGGGTAGATTTAGTTTATTTCCTGGAGTTCAGCTTTAAGGTATATAAAATCTTAAAAAAAATTCCATTGCAGGTTGGATTCTCTATATATTGCTCTGGGGGAATTCAGACACATTATCGTGTATTTCATCCAGTTCATATAGGTTTCCCAGAAATGTATTTTGGTGAGTTTTGTCTCCAGTGTCTATTGACAGCACAGCCTCTCTTGTTTCTGCAGTGCCCAAAGCTGCGTCGCAATGCTTTCGAGCTGAGGATGCAAGATAAGTCAAGCCATCATCTGGCAGCTGAGACGGAACAGGAAATGGAGGAGTGGTTGCTGACATTGAAGAAAATCATTCAGTACAACACAGACAGCTTGGTTCAAGAGAAGAAGTACACAGCTGATCCTGTACAAGGTTAAACATTGATTATATGCTAGTTAAAGGCTGTGCAGAGTGCATGGTTTCTTTCATATGACTGATCTCAGAGCAACTGAGTAAATTAATTACTATTGCTTTTTTCCTGGCCATTTACTTGATGTTTTCTTGCCCTGTGTCCTAAAATTCTGACCATTACTTCCCTTATTTGGGAACTGGATCTGCAGAATCGGTGGCAGAAATTTGCTTCCATAAGGGAAAGCTGCAAAGCTGCAGAGCATGCAACCTCCTGTGTTCATTAAAGGATAAGTTCACATTTTGGAACATGTTCCACCTGTATTTAGGGTGGAACATGCATGTTCCAGTAGCTGGAGCCTCTCCCCCTCTCCTTGTGACAGCGAGTGTGGGATCTTCTCCCCACACCTTCTATCACTATCAGCATCACAGCAGCCATGCGTCTCCTCCCTCCTCCTCTTAGGCCAATGAGATTGCTTCTCCTTTTGGCCAATCGGGACCCGCTTCCTAATTGGCCAGGAAGAGAATCACTGTGACAATAGTAAATATTCATTCTCTATTGCCACACAACTTGGTGCCAGGGCCACCATCACGGGGGTACAGGCAGTACACCTGTAAGGGGCCCGGATGGCAACCCCCTTATTTTTTGTAATTGTCTCCAAGGTCCCCAGGGCCCCGGATGGTAACTCCCCTTTTTTGTATTTATTTTTTTATAAAAAAAAAATATATATATATATATTTTTTTTGTTTTTATTAGAGGGCCCAGAGGTCACCAGGGCCCCGAATGGCAACCCCCCCCTTTTTTTAGAATTTTTTTATATATATATATTTGTGTAAGGGGACCAGAGACCCAGGGCAACCCCCCCAATTCGTGGCACCCCCGGCTTCTTAATTCAGGCCCCCCCCCCGCTTCTCAATTAGCGGCGGGGGCACCCCCCTGCTTCTCAATTCGCAGCAGCCCCCCCGCTTCTCAATTTGAGGCGGCAGCAGCACCCCCCCCTGGTTCTCTGCCCCCTGAGCCGAGCCTTTTTTGAGGCCTAGTCGAGCCTTTGGCTCTAATCACGTGCTTAAAAAAAAAGAACATTTGGAATCCATAAATTAGGGGGCCAGACGCATGGATAGGGGGCGGAACCCCTGCCCCCTGCATTACCGGCCACCACTGCCTGTGAGTGCACGAACCACAACTACATCCATTGTGGCTGATGGATTATAGTTCTAAATGTACCGCAAGGTTACTTATGAATGGCCTTATAGATCATTCACAAGCCCTGCAGCTTTTAAACAGTCAGCCTGTATGCAGGGCATGTCTACAGATGTCTGGCATTACACCCCTGATCACAAGTGCAATGCTTTCTAGACTCGCTAGATGAAAAATTATTATAAATTCAATTTTTTTCCCCCCAAAAGGTGAACTTATACTTTAAGCCACATAGCAGCCCATTGGCATTGGGCCCTGAAGCTGACAGCAATAACTACTATAGTGATTTCCAGCTTCCACAGGGATCCGCCAGGTTTTGCACATCCATACAGTATCTTTAACCCTTTTACTGCCATAAGGCTTACAGCGGGGGCAGCTGGGGCCGCTGACGGTGTATACACTCCCCAAGCTGACTGTCATTGCTGCCTCCTCCACCATCTCAGGCTCCACTGTTTCACCTGTGGGCCGGGACCCACATGGTGGACTTTGCTGGGTGAACTGGAGGGAAACCAGGTAATATCTGATCATTGATCTCCCCTAGCTAGAATGAACCTGGAAGTGACATGTAAAACATCACTTCCAATTTCTGTTGCCACTCTATTAGCTTCAATAGAAGGCAGGTGGAAGGAAAATTATGTTTTATTAAAGAGAAACGATCTTAAAAATATTATATCACATAGGGGTCTTTTTGTCCCCTAAGTGATATAAACAAAGTTTTAGCGAAAGTAAAAAAGAAGAAAACATCAAACAATAAAGCTATGCCCAAGCTCTTATCCCCCTTACACCCTCCCCCCACACAAGCGTAAACGCGCCCACCGGGGGGCAAACATATGAAATGTCACTTGCGATACTTGTGTAAAGCTTTGCCTATGGAAAATATACCAAAGTTTTTCTTTGTGTTGTGGCCGCTTGCAAATTTAAAGCTTGACATGCTGGCTAATTATTTACTCTGCGCAATATTATTTTCTTCAAAAACTACATATAATGCCGCATACACACGATCAGAAATTCCGACAAGAAACTTAGGGTTAGGGGGTTAGGGTTAGAGGGTTAGGGTTAGAGTTTCCCATTGAAGAATAAGGCTAGGACTCAGGAATTGGAAAAGGGACCTCCCCCAGAGGTCAAAGGTCACATGGCGTGGCTGACCCACCCCCACCAAAGTGTACTTTTGCTGTCGGAATTCCCGCCAACAAAAGATTGAGAGCAGGTTCTCTATTTTTCCGACGGAAAATCCGCTCCTCTGTATGCAATTACGACGCGCAAAAAAACATGCATGCTCAGAATCAAGCAGAAGAGACGAACTGCCTATTGAACTTCATTGATCTCGGCTCGTTGCACGTCTTGTATGTCACTGAATTTCCGTCAAGATTTGTGTGACCGTGTGTATGCAACACAAGTTTGAGCCAACATTCCGTCAGAAAAAATCCACGGTTTTCTTGTTGGAATTTCCGATCGCGTGTACGCCAGTTTTGTGCCCTAAAATAGTTGCAATTATGTTACTGAAATTTTGTGCTCAATAAACTGTTGTGCAAATATCAGGTGGCATAAGAAATTGGAACTCCCACTATTTTATTCTCCAGGGTCTCTGCTTTCAGAAAATATATAATGTTTGGAGGTTTTAATTAATCTTCAGGCCTGAATGGACTTTTTATATATGTGAGAAAAATAAACGCAAAAAAAAAAAGTCTCTGTCAGCGAGGGGCCAGATTCAGGTAGGAAATACGACGGTGTATCTCCAGATACGCCACTGTATCTCTGAGTGTGCGGCGTCGTATCTATGCGCCTGATTCTTAGAATCAGTTACGCATAGATTTGACTAAGATACGACCGGCGTAAGTCTCTTACGCCGTCGTACCTTAGTTACATATTTACGCTAGGTGGCGCATCCGTCGATTTACGCAAGGAATATGCAAATAGGTAGATACGCGGATTCAGAAACGTACGTCCGCCCGGCGCATTTTTTTACGTCGTTCACGTTAGGCTTTTTCCGGCGTAAAGTTACCCCTGCTATATGAGGCGTATCCTATGTTAAGTATGGACGTCGTTCCCGTGTCAAATTTTTTAAATTTTACGTTGTTCGCGTAAGTCGTCCGTGAAGGGGGCTGTGCATAACGTTCACGTCGAAAGCATTGGCTTTTTGCGGGTTAATTTGGAGCATGCGCACTGGCTTACTTTAACGGACGGCGCATGCGCCGTTATTAAAAAACGTCATTTACGTGGGGTCATGTTTTGTTTACATAAAACACGCCCACCTCTTCACAATTTGAATCTACCTGAATCTACCCTGAGATGTTTATGGTGTTCTACTGCTTGCCATGATGACAGTACCTGCTGTAGTGATTCTTCCTCTCTGGCCTATAATAAGCAGCTTTTGGCCCAGATTCTCAAAGGCGTTACGACGGCGCAACACCATTTGCGCCGTCGTAACTCCTGATCTGGCCCCGGGTATCTATGCGACTGATTCTTAGAATCAGTTACGCATAGATACCCATTAGATCTGACAGGCGTAAGGCTGTTACGCTGTCAGATCTTAAAAGCAATTTTTTTTCCCGCCGCTAGGTGTCGCATCGTCGTTTTCCCCGTCGTCTATGCAAATGAGGTAATTACGCGAGATTCCCGAACATACGCGCGGTCGACGCTGAGAATTTACGTCGTTTCCGTAGCGTACGCGACGCGTAAGGTTGCCCCTGCTATTAGGAGGGGCAACCAATGTTAAGTATGGCCGTCGTTCCCGCGTCGAATTTAAAAAAAATTACGTCGTTTGCGTAAGATGTCCGTGAATGGCGCTGGACGCCATTTACGTAAACGTTTAAGCAAAGGACGTTGGGGCGATGTGATTTAGCGCAATGCACGTCGGGTAATTTACCCGACGGAGCATGCACAGTACGCTCGGCGCGGGAGCGCGCCAAATTTAAATGGTGCCCGCCCCATTTGAATTGAGTGGGCTTGCGCCGAGCGATTTAACGATACACCGCCGCAAGTTTACAGGTAAGTGTTCTGAGAATCAGGCTGTAAACCTGCGGCGGTGTAACGTAAATCACATACGTTACGCTGCCCAGGAGCAACGTAAATGTATGAGAATCTGGGCCTTAGTTTTTAGGGACTCACCACCTGCATTGAACTGTTTAGTCCCAGTGAGTAGGCAAAAATCCTTTGTTTTCTAGGATGCCAGTTCGTACCAATACCGTGTGATAAAAATAAAATAAAAAATAGAACACCCTCACCACAGTACACAAAAACACAACGCAGTGCTGTACAAAATGCACACCACATAAAAGCACATGTGTTTTGCGCAGGTTAAAGCAAGCCGTGTGGGGTGAATGGGAACTTAGAACAAACCATGTGAACCAGAACATTTGTAGCGCTTCCTGTAGTGTTACTTTTTTGACCGATTTTCCATATGTTCTAAAAATAAGGCCATCCTTTCCAACTCCTGAAAATGTGTTTAGAAAAAAAAAAGGCTTCTGTCGCTATGAGAATATTCTATGTGAAGCCTGAGGAAATTTAGCAGCTGCTAGCTGGCGGCAAAATAGCTGGCTCTGGTTGTGGTTGAAACATTTCCTGGGATTGACTTTTGGCTTGGCATGCGTGGAAAGAGGCTGTAGAAATGTTGGATTCACTGCATTGTACAGAAACTAACATTGTGCAGACTCGTGTAGTAAACTGACAGGGATGCTGAAATGTTTATTGGCCACAGCCATCATAGAAAAATATGAAAAACAACAGCATATTGGGGGTCAGGAAGAAAGATTTAGTGCATCTCTTTTCTATCCAGTTTAATTTAGAAATATATATATATTATATACCACATAGCAGGGCTTTTTTCAGCGGAAACGCAGTTCCGGCACCTCCTGGACCGACTTGGCAAGGGGTGCTGGAGTGTGCTGCAGGGTATTGATGATCACTGCTGGGGCATCTATTCTAGCTAGGGGGGTCTATTGTTGCTGAGGAGGTCTATTATTGCTGGTGGGGGACCTATTGTTGCTGGGGGGTAGGTCTTCAGTTGCTTCGGGGGGTCAGTTGTTGCTGAAAGAGATCTACTGTTAGGGGGAGGGGTCTATTGTTGATGGCTGCCGGATAAACTGTTAATGCCGTCTGTGCAGAGATCTGCTGATGCTGCCGGGAGTCTATTGTTGCTGGGGGGAGGTTTGTTGTGGGTTGATCGTTTGCTGTTAGCAGGGTCTATTGTTGCTGGCTGCAGGGGATCCAATCATTACCAAATTACTTAGCACCACACAATGATACTTGGTTCTGTATTGTCTAAAAGGGGCGGTACTGGGAGGTGGGTAGGGGGATGGAACCAAGGGACGGTGCTCGGAGGTAGGTAGGGGTGGAGAAAAGGCGTGACTCGGAAAAGGGGGAGTTCCTGCACTCATTGTCTGAGAAAAAAAGCCCTGCCGCATAGTATATAAAGTATCTCACTAAAGTGAGTACACCCCTCACATTTTTGTATACATTGAAGAAATTATACTTTGCTACAATGTAAAGTAGTGAGTGTACAGATTGTATAACAGTGTAAATTTGCTTTCCACTCAAAATAACTCAACACACAGCCATTATGTCTAAATCGCTGGCAACAAAAGTCAGTACACCCCTAAGTGAAAATGTCCAAATTGGGCCCAAAGTGTCAATATTTTGTGTGACCACCATTATTTTCCAGCACTGCCTTAACCCTCTTGGGCATGAAGTTCACCAGAGCTTCACAGGTTGCCACTGGAATCCTCTTCCACTCCTCCATGATGACATCACAGGGCTGGTGGATGTAAGAGATCTTGCGCTCCTCCACCTTCCTTTGAGGATGCCCCACAGATGCTCAATAGGGTTTAGGTCTGGAGACATGCTTGGCCTGACCATCACCTTTACCTTCAGCTTCTTTAGCAAAGCAGTGGTCATCTTGGAGGTGTGTTTGGGGTCATTATCATGTTGGAATACTGCGGCCCAGTCTCTGAGGGGAGGGGATCATGCTCTGCTTCAGTATGTCACAATACACTATGTCACAGTGTACACTTTGAAAAATCAGTACTCCTCAGCCCAACCGTAGGTCCCCCGAACAACAAATTTGCACACTTGTAGAGGAAAAGTGGGGCTATATGTCTGCCAAGTTTGGGGTCCAGGGGACCTACGGCCGGCCGGTACCTGGTCCCCAAAGTCCAGGAGATTTGGCGCAAAAAGGTGATTCGAGTATAAGCCAAATGTGCTGAAAAACTCTGCTTATACTCGAGTATATACGGTATTTATCTAGATATTTGTTGGTGGTGTGTGTGTTTACTGCATAGACACTGGCCTATACTGGATGTGGCTTAGCAGTGGCTGTGTATAGTATTCACATACGGAAAATATTTTCCTATGCTGACCTACTTTCCTGCACAGCCTCGGTTGGTCTGGGGAGATACCAGATAGTTCTCATCATATACTAAGTGACCACATGATCACATGATGCACAGTGCACAAGATGCTGGGTGACACTTCCCGTAGTAATCAGCAGGCTGTGTGCTGACAAGTAGGGCTAAGTAGAGGAGCCTACTGTATATGCAACTAGGATTAAGTAGCAAAGTGTGTCAATGTATATACGATATCTATTACACACACATCTGTCTGTCTGTCCCCGTGGGGTGCCCAAGGACTGGCACTGAAAGAGGCTACCATATAAATATATATACGATATATATAGTGTGTGTGTGTGTGTGTTTATATATACTGGCCCAGATTCAGATACCATTTACGGCGGCGTATCTCCAGATACCCCGCCGTAATTTAAAAACTGCGCCGTCGTATCCTTACGCCGATTCTCAAAGGCAGATACGCTTAAAAAATAGGCTTCCTCCGCCGACGTAACTTGCATACGCCGGCGTATAATTGTGTGCAATTTTACGCTGGCCGCTAGGGGCGCTTCCGTAGATTTCAGCATAGAATATGCAAATGACCTAGATACGCCGATTCAGAAACGTTCGTGCGCCCGGCGCATTTTTTTACGTCGTTTACGTAAGCCTTTTTCCGGTATAAAGTTACCCCTGCTAAATGAGGCGTACGCAATGTTAAGTATGGACGTCGGGCCAGCGTAGAATTTTCTGTCGATTTACGGCGCCGGCTGTCGTATCTTAGCTACATTTAAGCGTATCTCAATTTGAGAATACACTTAAATATACGACGGCGCAGATTCGGAGTTACGACGGCGTATCTACTGATACGCCGTCGTATCTCTACGTGAATCTGGCTACAAATGTTTATATTTAAATGAAGTATTACCTGGGGTTCTGCTTTAATAAGATTACTTGAGAAGCATGGGATTGTAAAAAGGAACTTAGAAAGGGGAACTCTTAAGGTTTCCGTTGCTCACATCTGCTTTTCTCCCTGCACAGATGAAGAGGGCGGCGGTGCTGGGAAGTCGGAGAACATCATGGAAAGCCTGGAGAAGAGCATGCACCCTGAGCTGGTGAAGGTATCAGTTTTTACGGGCTGAAACTGCACAGCTCAGCTGAAATCAGAGCAGTGAACCAACCCTGGGCCTGGAAACCAATTTTCCACAGTCTGGATTAAGTGATGGACTTGGAATTTTTCCTTAATATGTTTTAGTCATTCATTCCTATTGCATTAAGTAATACTGAATAAATATGGAACAAGTAAAAGTATTTTTTGGTGAAGGCTAAATTAAATGTAAAATATATTTACTCTTCTTTTGTAATAAAGAGGCTCAATGTGCAGTATCCTGTGGTAACCAATCAGAGATCAGCCTCCAACAGTTTATCCTAGTTAATGCACAAATTTACGGTTTATGGAGAGCAAAATACCTTTGCAAAAGAAGTATGTTTGGTATTTAACTCTGCCGCTTACGCTACTAAAATAAGTATGATAAAATAAAAATGTAACCACTTCACTTGTATTAACCACTTCAGCCCCAGAAGATTTATACCCGCTGTACCCAAACAAAATTTGTGTCCTTATTTTCCCACAAATATAGCTTTCTTTTGGTGGTATTTGATCACTTCTGCGTATTTTGTATTTTTTGTGCTATAAATGATTGGTTTGCACAAAAGTTATTACACAAAAGTCTACAAAGTAAGGGATATATTTAGGCAATTTTATTATATGTGTGTATATATATATATATATATTTATATATATATATATATATTTTTTTTTACTAGTAATTGTGGCGATCTGCGATTTTTTAGTGGTACTACGACATTGCGACGAACAGATCGGACACTTTTGACACATTTTTTGGGACATCATTAAATGTATGTTTTTAAATGCAAGCAGTGTAAGCACTTGACTTTGCTTTGGTATGAGCCTATTGTAGTTCCTGTACAGCAGACCTCAGACAGGGTCGGCACAAGGAGCCATTTAGTTATTGTGCTGACAAGAACCATGCTGATTGGAGGAGGAGAGCAAAGTGACCAAGAGATGTGCACATCACTGTGCTAACTCTCCTTTCACTGTCCAGTCACAAGGTGGGGGTAAAAAATGTTAAATAATTGCAGCAGAGCTAAATCAGATCTCCTAGCAGACAGGACGGAGCTGTGAAAGGGCTTTTTAAATCTCAGAACTGGATGCACAGAAATACAAATCCTTAAAGCAGTTGTAAGCCACGGGTGATTAAAAAAAGGGCCATGTCATAATGTGCTAGTATGCATCGTCACTTCAGCGCATGCGTGTGAGAGCCGCCGTTTCCAGCATGGGCTCAGAAGGTCTGGCACTGTAAGCGCGACCTTCAGAGCGCATGTGTCGGTGATGTCATCAGCTGCATGCACTCTGAATATCTCCTAAACGGTGCAATTTTAGGAGATATTCACTGTACCTACAGGTAAGCCTTATAATAGGTTTACCTGTAAATACAAGTGGTAGTACAGAGTTTACTACCTCTTTAAGTAGGTAAACAAGCTTTAATTTTACACAGAATTGAAACTTCTGGACCACCCAGCGTCATAAGCATCTTCATGTCTCTGGGGGTTCCATTGTAGTGATTATCACTATATTTTGTTGGTTTATGCCAGTCAGTGCATGGCCCTTTCATCATCCTTTTGTTAAAATTAAAATTAAATTAAAATATAAGAAAAACTGATAGAATTATATTTAATGGGTGGTCAGCTTTACAATCTACATAGCTTTGATTAAAAGAATTCCAGTTTACCCAATCATCCCTCATAAAACATAATCTAGTTTATATAAAGGTAAATGAAAGTGTAGCGCTTAAATAACTATTAACTAAGAATAATAATAAAAGGTATGAACCCAACAAGTGAAGAGTTCACTTTGATAATGAAACCATGTGAAAAATACAGTGCAAACATGAATTTACACACAACACATACATATAGCTTTAAAGTCCGTATATGATAAATTTAAACAGAACATAAAAAAAGTCCACCTTGTATCAACACGGAAAATGTGAAACCGGAACACCAACGACTTCAAATACTGTGCTGATATTTGGATGGTGAACAGGAACTATTATGTGTATTTGTGATAACCCACCACCAATAAAAAAAAAAAAAAATTGTTTTCATATATACATTATAATACCAAAAGTATTGGGACGCCTGCCTTTACATGAACTTTAATGGCATCCCAGTCTTGGTCCAGAGGGGTCAATATTTGGTTTCCCACACTTTGCAGTTATAATAGCTTCAACTCTTTCAGGAAGGCTGTCCACAAGTTTTAGTGTTTCTATGGGAATGTTTGACCATTCTACCAGAAGCGCATTTGTTAGGCACTGATGTGGACGAGAAGACCTGGCTCGCAGTCTCCGCTCAAATTCATTCCAAAGGTGTTCTATCGGGTTGAGGTCAGGACTCAGTGCAGGCCAGTCAAGTTCCTCCACCCCAAACTCACTTATCCGTGTCTTTATGGACCTTGCTTTGTGCACTGGTCCAAATCATTTGGTGGAGAGGGGATTATGGTGGGGGGTTGTTTTTCAGGGGTTGGCCTTGGCCCCTTGGATCCAGTGAAGGGAACTCTTATGGCCTCAACATACCAAGACATTTTGGACAATTTCACGCTCCCAACTTTGTGGGAACAGTTTGGGGCTACTTCCTGTTCCAACATGACAGCGCACAAGTGCACAAAGCAAGGTCCATAAAGACATGGATGAGTGAGTTTGAGGTGGAGGAACTTGACTGTCCTGCACAGTCCTGACCTCAACCCGATAGAACACCTTTGGGATGAATTAGAGCGATGGCCGCAAGCCAGGCCTTCTTTTCCACATCAGTGACTGACCTCACAAATACACTTCTGGAAGAATGGTCAAACATTCCCATAGACACACTACTAAACCTTGTGGACAGCCTTCCCAGAAGAGTTGAAGCTGTTATAGCTGCAAAGGATTGGCCAACCCAATATTGAACCCTACAGACTAAGACTGGGATGCCATTAAAGTTCAGTGCGTGTAAAGGCAGGCGTCCCAATACTTTTGATAAAATAGTGTACATTTCATTTCATATGCATATTGCAAAAATAATAAGTACAATCAAACTGGAGCATGTCTGGTCATGCTTACTTATAGCATGTCAAAAAAGGAAATCAGTTCTCTTATATCAACAAATAACATTTTAGGAACCTAACTACGTATATTTGGCAATGCCCCAGAGAAAGCTTACAAGCCCCTGGCTCTCCAGCTGCCATCTACAGGAGAACTACTAACCCTTATGTTATTTTAAACCAGTAGCCTGTAATACCACATACTAAATGCATTAATGGTGCTTTTTAAATGATGTGGATTTATTTTATCTAAAAATACATCATAGATTCTGTTGCTGACTGCATAAGGTAACTACTGTACAGTTAGGCAGTTACCCAGAATATAAAAACATTTCTATCTATAGAATAATTTGGGGTGAAATTACATGTAGATTTCGGTTTTTTTAGCTGTGCACTGAAATAATAAAAATGATATCTAACCCTTAGTAGCCAATTAGAAATCAGCTTTCTGCTATTTAGGACAGCTAAACTATTAAATAATGTTTCCTGATTGGCTGCAGCTGGATACTGCTCACTGTTGTCTTCATCTACATTGTCTAATTTGATATTTTGTACCATACCTTGCTAGTGCCGGTTCACACAGGGGGTAACCCGACTTACAGCGCGACTTTGTAAGGCGATTTGGAGGCGATTTCAGTGTGACTTTGAGAAACTTACAACACGACTTGGAGTTGCCTCCAGGACAGGCAACTTTGGCTGTGGCCAATCACAGGATAATCAGCTCTGTGGGAGGGAGGGGTTTGTCTGAGTAAACTATTTTCTTTTCCTGTAAAGTTGCTTCAGTTAAGATGGAGATCCGACTTTGGAGGCGACTTACATTGAAATCAATGGGTACAAGTCGCCTTGAAGTAGTACAGGAACCTTTTCTGAAGTTGGAGCAACTTCAGTAGTGTACATTAAGGCCCCTTTCGCATTGAGGCTTTATTCATGCGGTACAGCGCTAAAAATAGCACTGCTATGCCGCAGGAATAAATCTTGCCCTGCAGGCTTCAATGTGAAAGCCCGAAGGCTTTCACACTGAAGCGGTGCGGTAGCAGGACCGCTCCAAAAGTCCTGCTAGCCGCATCTTTGGAGCGGTATAGGAGCGGGGTGTTTATTGCTCCTATACTGCGTCTTCCCATTGAAATCAATGGGAAACCGCGGTAATACCGCCCGCAATGCGCCTCTGCAGAGGCGCATTGCGGGCGGTATTAACCCCATTTCGGCCGCTAGCGGGGGTTAAAACCTCACCGATAGCGCCCGAATATCGCGGTAAATACGACGGTATAGCGGCGCTAAAAATAGCGTGGCTATACCGTCACCGCTCCTCTGCTGCCCAATGTGAAAGCAGCCTAAGACGACTCTCAATCACTTCAATGGAATTTCTTATGTCCAGTGACTTGGGGCAACTTGAATTCTGACAAGTCGGATCCAAAGTCGCTGTAGTGTGAACCGGCACTTAGAGGATGGGGTCTATATAAATTCCCAATATTAGTAATAATAACAGCAATATTTTCATATTTATTATTTATTGTTTATCTCTTGGTTACAGTATGGAAGAGAGACTGAGCAGCTGAATAAAATGAGCAGAAGCGAAGGACGACAAAATCTGTTCTCATTTGACTCAGATGTGCAGGTAAATAATGTGAATATTCTTAATGGAACAAGTTTTGGCAAACAGAAGGGACATTGATGAAATACACAGGCCTCGTTCAATCGGATGTACTACCGGTATAGCATAAGCCTGTGGGTGGGCCGTGTTTGCCCGTATGGGGATGTACAGGTTTTCTGTGCAGGCTGCCTATTCATTTCAGTTGGGACACAGCGACTGCATAGACACAGCCTCTGCTCCCATTTTGACAGCCACGTGGGTGCAGATGCATAGACCCGGATGCACACTGTCTGTGTTAGGTACCCACACTGACACAGCTGTCAAATTGGGAGCAGCAGCTGGTGTATGTACAGCTGCTGCATCCCTTATGATATGTATGGGACTGCCTGCATGGAGGATGCACAGAACATCCGTGCATCCCTGTGTGTTAAGGCAAACATGGTCCTCACACTAGCTTTCTCTGTAATATGCCCATGTGAACAAGGACATACAGTATATGTAAACTTGTTATGCTAAAATATATAGATATAAGTCAAAATGCTAAAATATATGCTAAAATATGTCATTTTGTCTTGCCAGTCTTTTGATTAACATACCTCTGCTACACTGTATAGCCAGGATTAGGGTTGTCCCGATACCACTTTTTTAGGACCGAGTACAAGTACCGATACTTTTTTTCAAGTAGTCGCCGATACCGAATACCGATACTTTTTTTAAATGTGTCCCCAAATGCAGCCATGTCCCCCCCATATGCAGCCATGTCCCCCACATATGCAGCCATGTCCCTCTAGCCATGTCCCTCACATATGCAGCCATGTCCCTCACATATGCAGCCATGTCCCTCTAGCCATGTCCCTCACATATGCAGCCATGTCCCTCTAGCCATGTCCCTCACATATGCAGCCATGTCCCTCACATATGCAGCCATGTCCCTCTAGCCATGTCCCTCACATATGCAGCCATGTCCCTCACATATGCAGCCATGTCCCTCTAGCCATGTCCCTCACATATGCAGCAATGTCCCTATAGCCATGTCCCTCACATATGCAGCCATGTCCCTCACATATGCAGCCATGTCCCTCTAGCCATGTCCCTCACATATGCAGCCATGTCCCTCTAGCCATGTCCCTCACATATGCAGCCATGTCCCTCACATATGCAGCCATGTCCCTCTAGCCATGTCCCTCACATATGCAGCAATGTCCCTCTAGCCATGTCCCTCACATATGCAGCAATGTCCCTCTAGCCATGTCCCTCACATATGCAGCCATGTCACTCTAGCCATGTCCCTCACATATGCAGCCATGTCCCTCACATATGCAGCAATGTCCCTCTAGCCATGTCCCTCACATATGCAGCAATGTCCCTCTAGCCATGTCCCTCACATATGCAGCAATGTCCCTCTAGCCATGTCCCTCGATGCGGTGGCGCGATGCGGCGGCAGCGGCGGGGGGGGAAAGTATTCTATTTAGGTATCGGGGGTATTTGCGCAAGTACGAGTACTCCCGCAAATACTCGGTATCTGTCCCGATACCGATACTGGTATCGGTATCTGGACAACCCTAGCCAGGATGATGACATTTTAAACCTGTATAGATTGGTGAACACGACAATACTGCTGATATGCAGTATAATGCTGATTTTACACCATTTTATGAAATACAACCAGCAAAATATGTAACAAAAAGCAAGCGAATATGTAAAATTTAGCATCCACCTTTTTATGAACTGTTACAATAACTCAGTATATGCATTTGTTGTGTTGTTTGTTTGTTTCTTTTTAAGTATTAACTGGGCTGGCTTCAATATTGATTGGAACCCTGGGAAAAAATTTGGGGCCCGTCATGCAATTTCGCTCTCCATGTGCTCTGAGACATACAATAAATATCAGCTAGACTTAAAATCAGTTTACTGTATCAGATCCGGCAGCAATTGGTTACCAAAAGTTATAGTGTATCATTACCACTTACTGACTGGTTGCTAGAGGTTACAGCACACATTACGGCTCACTGATTAGTTGCTAGAGGTTACAGCACATGATTTCTGCTTGTTGATTGGTTTCTAGAGATTACTGTACAGTAATACTGCTCACTGATTGGTTGCTAGAGGTTACAGCACATCATATCCTCACTGCAGAGGGGCATGATATACATATGAATGCTGCCTTTATTTACATATCAATGCTGCCGTATGAATGATGGTTATTTACATGTAAACATAGGGTCTGCAGGTGAGTCATCTTTACACAACAATAGGGCAGAGCTGGGCAGCATTAGTAGCAGCACATTTCACTGAGATATTGGGACACAGCACAGTACTAAAACTAGGATCGCTGACAAGTATGAGGCAGCTGCTTTGGGCCCCACAACAATGACAGGGCCCCGGGCAGCTGTCCCTTTTGCCCTGCCTTAAAGACGACCCTGAGTATGACTGATAAGGCCTGCGTGCTTGTTCCAGGCAGGGCATGTAGCGAAGCAAGGATGTAGATGAGCATGCCAGTCCAACCTTTGTAGTTGTTTGTGTCTTTATCTCTTTCCACAATAATATAACAAAGGTGTCACTTATTCATTTCATGACCACCATCATTTTCAACAGTGGCAGAAGCTGGTTAGAGATGGCTAGAGATGGGATTTATGAGGGCTTACTGTGTTGTGGCGCCAGCACCACCACCAACAAAGGCCCAATTTTTCTGCTCCTGTTCAACAGGGGCATGCAATTACAATTCTTGATCTAATATTTTGTTGGATATCCGATGAAGTTGACTTTCATCAGTCTTGCATACACACTATCAGACTAAATTCCGACCGTGCCAAAACGCGGTGACGTAAAACACTACGACGAGCCGAAAAAAGTTCAATGCTTCCGAGCGTGCATCGACTTGATTCTGAGCATGCATGAATTTTTCTCCGATGGAGTTCCACACAGACGATCTGATTTTTCTATCATTTTTTTAACCATAGGAAAAATGTAATACATGTTCTTTTTTTTAACACCAATTGAAAAAAGACCGATGGGGCCCACACACGATCGGTTTGTCCGATGAAAACAGTCCATCGGTCTGTTTTGTTTGGACAAACCGATCATGTGTACATGGCTTTAGAGTTCCTGCCTATTTTCCCAGCAGTCACCAAATTTGATGTATATTGCTAAGTAAGGCAACCCCCCACCACCACCCACACACATGGGACAGAGCTTATTTCCTCAGTGATCATTAGCCATTGTGGCATAGAGGAAGGAGTGTAGTGATTTGACCCTTTTCTGGAAGTCCAAGTTTTTAAAGTGGCTGGAAGAGACTGAGAAGGTAAAATAAGGTGCATTTCTTTTTTTTAGTTACTGTGTTTATATAGGCCCATATTCATAGGTTGTATACAAAACTACATAGATATGTTTTACATCTCTCCCTGCCTAAAAGGAGCTTCCAATCTAAAGCCTCTACGACTGTCATGCACAGTTAATTGTATGTTTTTTGAAGTGCAGTCTACACAAATATACCATGATCATGAAAGTTCCATGGGGTAGTGTCCTTAATGGGAACTATACCCATACTCACAGGACTCAAGAGTCAAGACTGATACCCACTAAGAGCATCAGCATATTCCTACTAACACCTATTATTTCCTCACAACCACTATTAAGATTCGAACCTGAAGTTGAACCAACTCTATTCCTTAGCAAAAGCATGTTGATAAATTAGGCATGAAAATTGGTACTTCCTTATTGTAAATGGATGTTATATTTGCTTTGAATGAATCTGAAGAATATTTGGAGCTTTAATGATGGCTGAAACGTGAGAAGGCAATTAGTTCAAGCACCAAATATCATCGTTCATGCATAAAAGCAACTTGATAAATAATTCATGCATAGTTAGTCAGGACATGTTTTTAAATTTACTTATATATTTTCTTACCCATTACAATTAGAAATTATTTATGATGCTGTACTCGCGTTAAGAAAATATTGTCCTGTGACTTAGCAGAAATTCTGATGCTGCTCAAAAGGAGCTTATAAGCTAAATCCCCAAAAACACACACTGGAGCATTTGGCTAAAGAATAATTATCCTACAGGTATGTTCTTATGTGAGCGAGAACCAGGGCCCCTGGAGGAATCCTGTGCGGACATGGGTAACTGAACCTATGACTTCATAGCACTATACAAAACAACAAATACCCAATTGGCTGAGACTTTTGCCCCTTCCTCTCCAAGGTTGTTGTTTAGAGAATTACAGATGGCTAAAATGAGGATAGTATCAGATAAAAATGCCAACTGTGTGTATTTAATGTTTTTTAACAAATACAAAAATCTAATTTAGTTGTCTTTTTAAATACTGTATTTGCCTAAAGTTCAATTTAAACTAATAAAAGCTGCGATTAATCAAATTTGTTTCCCCTCCAATTCTATTAGCGACTGGATTTCTCCGGGATTGAGCCTGATATAAGACCATTTGAAGAAAAGAGCAGCCGACATTTCTTAGTGAATTGCCAAGAACTGAGCTTTAATTTAGTTGGAAATGTAATTGAAAATTCAGAAGGACCCCTGACAAATGTATGTATTTCTTCCTTAAAGTTATGACATTGCTTCCCAAATCTCCAAAGCTGTGCCCCATGGTAATAACTACCCTTTTTTTTTTAAAGGAAAGCTTAATCTCATGATGTTTTCCTATATGGCATAAACACCCAAACTGCCACATTATGCTGTATGTACTATGTACAGTATATTGTGCTTCTGAGGCAATAGAAGATGAAATAGTCACTAAAGGCACATATACTGTAGCTATTGTTATCTGTAGTTTTAAATCAAGACACAATATTCCTGGTGTATGAAAGATGACATCATCGATAATGAGTGTTTTGTTGCTAATGGTATTCTAAATACTTATGCGTGAACTTGCTGACGCTCTCAAGTAAAAAAAACTGATGAATAATAACGATTCACAGCAATCTGCCACCCATGGTTCCAACAGTCTGTCAATTTCAAGACAACAATTTAAATTTTAGTTGGAAATGTATGGAAACAACAGTGACAGTCAAAAAGTCTATTCTATGTAAAAAAAAAATTCAAGTAAAATCTGACATTTCTGTAACTGCCATTTGTCTTTCTCTGAGACTTTTTAGTTAAATCTCAGTTTATTGTATCAAAAATGTGACTACAAACAATAAACCAGTACAGATAAAAACATAGAGCATAAGAGTAGCGTGTATAAAGATCTTCAGACTTCCAAATATGAAATGATTCAACAATACATGAACAATTGTGCAGTTTGAAACATCTACCGTGATATTGGTAGGGGGGACAAACAGGGGCGTATCTCCCGTGAGGCTAATAAGGGAGACACTTCACAGGGGGGGGGGGGGGTGCACCATACAGAGGCTGTGACATCCTGAATGGAAAGACATATGCTGTTCCTGACTCTCTTGTTCACACAAGGAGTCCACATTTTCTGGTGAGTTTGGTGTGAAATCAATGTTATTGGGGTCTTCTGGAGAAGATACACGGTGGAGCACTTTTGTTCTCTGGAGAATTGTCTTTGGATGATGACTTTTATTATAGACACTGATTTGAATGTTCACTTTCTGGATTATATCATCTGGAGAATGTCACTATAAAATGGACACTTATTAATAAATTATCTATTGTATAAATGTGATATCATAAGTTATATTTATATTTATATTTATGTTGGTTAATACATTGCTTTAGGTGGCACTGTTACCCATTGGATAATCAGGGGTCGCATTTTTTAGCTAATATTCTTCCTTTTTGGGTGTAACAACACTACTTTTCCATAGACACATAGATACACATAGATACAGTACAGTGAGTAATTGTTGTCACCATAGTACAGAAAGTGTGTCAGGAAAAAATTAATACAAATAAAACGAATGCAGCCACCACATGTAAGGAGTGGTAGGATGAAATGTATTACATTTTTGTTGTTGGGTTTAGTTGTATTTTAAGACAACCTTTTAGCTCTTGGATTGTAATAGTGGGCTGTCAAGGGACTGTATGTTTTTTTACATCCTATTAAATATTATAGTATTCAAATGTGTAAACGCAAATGTAATCTTTGCAGGTGGAGCCGTTCTTTTTAAGTTTGGCACTATTTGATGTGAAAAATAACTGCAAAATTTCTGCTGACTTCCATGTGGATGTCAATCCCCCAGCAGTAAGAGAAATGTTGAGTAACCCTTCTTGTGATACAGCCAGAGATTCTAGGAGCGGGTCAGCCAGTGGAGCTTTTATCAATGGAATCCCAGAATCTCACTTCCACTACATAAAGGAGGTAAGGTATGCTCAAGTCTCTTATAGTACTGTGAAACCTCTGATCCATCAACGTAGTGTCCTAAGAATATTAGAAATAACAATCATTTTGGAAGTTGTCTCCATTTTCCAATAATATGAATCACAAATGTTAAAACCTACAAGAGGAGATTAACTATTTCAATTTTTCTGTTAAGGTGAATTATCCCTTTAATTGACAGCATATGCAAATTAATTTTATTCCTTTTGATCTGCAGATGAATGAAACAGAGAAGATACAAAAGTAACAATATTACTTAGATTATTACTTCATTTAGTCAGAGTTATTTTTGACAGCTGTAACTGCAGGAGCTGCTGTATGTACACAGCAATTAGCGGCTTATTTTCAGAGCCGAGAATTGCAGATAAATGGGAGGAAGGAATGTGCAGAAGGACTGGACATGTTACACACTTCCTGTGCACTATGATGAGTATTTTTTTTTTGGATGTGTGTAGAACGTCCAGTGTCCTCAACTGGTTAATCAAATGTGCAGTTTTAAAAATATTCAAAGCAATCTTTTTAGAATTATATTTACACTAAATGCATACTAAAGTAGCTTGTCAGTCAGTATTATTACATGTAATTGTAGATTGAAAAGAGCCCCTGTATGTCCAACAGTTAAAGGAACGATGGTGTCGGTGAGATGTCCGGAGCTGTAAATAGGCAAAGACTAGGGCCGAAACAACTAATCGATTATGAAATTAATCGATTACTATCTTCATAATCGATTAATCGGCCAGTAACAAACGGAAATTAGCCCTTTTATAGTACAAATAGAGCAAATAATCACTACTGTTAATATTATATTAATACGAAAAATCTTTTCGCTGAATGAAAGAATGTTGTTTGAAATTTTCACTTGCTTTTAACATTCAGTTTTAAAATGAATGTAATTTCTGAACGAAAACCACATACACTGTCTGAAAATTCCTTTGACCAAGAAGTTTTCTATTTCTAAACTTTCCCGTCACTGGTTGAAAACGAACATCGATTTGACCCCACTGACACTAAGAAAGTTGAACGAACGTTCTTGAAATGATAATTTTTTTGAAGGAAGATGTTGTTGTATGGCCACCCTTTTTTTAAGGTTATTAACTGATTAATCAAAACAATAATTGGCAAACGAATCGATTATGAAAATAATCGTTAGTTGCAGCCCTAGCAAAAAACTAAAAAAAGAACTCTGGGCCAGATCCACAGCCAGCCGCCGTAACTTAAATATTCCCATTTAAGTTACACTGGCTGAAAATTTCTACCTAAGTGCCCGATCCACAAAGCACTTACCTAGAAATTTTCGGCTGTGTAACTTAAATCCGGCCAGCGTAAGGCGTTCCCAATTCAAATGGGGCGAGTCCCATTTAAATTAGGCGCGCTCCCGCGCCGGACGTACTGCGCATGCTCGTGACGTCATTTTCCCGACGTGCATAGCGCGAAATTACGTTACGCCGAGCTTCGTGAATCGCGCCGGGTCAAAAAAGTTGCGTCGGGAAAAAAAACGAGTTGCGGCGGGAATTTTTTTTTTTTTTTTTTAAAAAGACAGCGTCGCTGGAAAGAAGGGTCTGCTTTTACAAGGTGTACTAACTTTACACTTTGTAAAAGCAGCCCTAATTTTACGATTGCAAACTAATACTTACGGAGAAAAAACGAAGCTGAAAAGCTTTGTGGATCTCCGTAAGTGCTAATTTGCATACCCGAGGCGGCATTTCGACTCGAAATGCCCCCAGCGGCGGATGCGGTACTGCATCCTAAGATCCGGCAGTGTAAGTCCCTTACACATGTCGGATCTTCTGTCTATCTCTTGAAAACTGATTCTGTGGATCAGTTCCAAAGATACGCCTGCGTATCTCTTTTGAGGATCTGGCCCTGTGTTTCTGCTGCAAGGCAAAAGTCAAATGGTTCAATTTTTTATTGAAGTTTTATAAGTGGAATTATGTTTTACAAACTCGTTTTTTTCCCGCCGCAACTTTTTGGACCCGGCGCGATTCACGAAGCTTGGCGTAACGTAATTTTGCGCTATGCACGTCGGGAAAATGACGTCACGAGCATGCGCAGTACGTCCGGCGCGGGAGCGCGCCTAATTTAAATGGGACTCGCCCCATTTGAATTGGGAACGCCTTACGCCGGCCGGATTTAAGTTACACAGCCGAAAATTTCTAGGTAAGTGCTTTGTGGATCGGGCACTTAGGTAGAAATTTTCAGCCAGTGTAACTTAAATGGGAATATTTAAGTTACGGCGGCTGGCTGTGGATCTGACCCTTTGAGCTAAAAATCAAAGTAGCTGGGTGAAAATTTCTAGGTAGGAAACAGGAACAGTGACTACAGCCAATCAGATGCAGTCATTTTTTGGGTGCTTTGACAGCTGCGGGAGCAGTGGCTGACAGAATACAATAGCTGCTAGAATAGATTCCTCCATCCATTTGTGGCCAAGGAAATCTATTGATTTTTGACATTTTAAATGGTATGGCTATCCTTAATAAACTAATTAAAAATAGCCATCATTGACATCAATCAGATTGGAATTTACTGAAGCAGATCAACAAGATAACTGTACTTTCCACACTTCTTGTTTTCCCTGTTAAATTGTTGATGCCAGTAAAATCAGATATTCAGTGGACAGTAGTCACTATACAGTATAAATACAATTTATTATAACACTGCTGCTTAATAACGTGGAGAGGAGATGCCACATTTCAACTCCTTTGTTTCTTTTTTTTTTTGGTAATAGGGAATATTTTCAGTAACAAATCCACATCCTGAGATTTTCCTGGTAGCGCGTGTGGAAAAAGTATTACAAGGGAATATCGCACATTGTGCAGAGCCGTACATCAAAAATTCTGACCCCACTAAGGTATTGTTGTGAAATGCAGATTTTTCCAGAAAGCCTATGATTTGTTAGCTAGTGAATTCATTATTTCACTTCATTGTTTATGAATAGATTTTTATACTCATGACTTCCTTTCTTGCTGTTATTCAATAACTTCCTTTACATCGAATGAATATCTTCCTGTTTAAACAAACATTTCCTTTGTAGCTATACTGGGGAAATGAAAGTTATGTATATAAATAAAGGACACCTATAACTAAAGTGTAGGTCTTATATCAGAGAGTTAGTAAGTGTATAGCAAAATATTATTTACAAAATCATATTCTTGTATTTTAAAAATAATTACATCTTTGCTTATATTTGGATATGAGCAATATGACAAGGCAAATGATAACTATGTAATTTCTGTAGAATAGTCTGCATTCCATGTCACCTTTAGATTTAGGTCCAATGCACACTGGGGCCCAGATTCTCAAAGGAGTTATGCCGGCGTATCTCCAGATACGCTGTCGTAACTCTGAGTGTGAGGCGTCGTATCTATGCGCCTGATTCTTAGAATCAGTTAGGCATGGATTTGTCTTAGATCCGACCGGTGTAAGTCTCTTACGCCGTCGTATCTAAGTTGCATATTTACGCCGGCCGCTAGGTGGCGCTTCCGTTGATTTACACGTCGAATATGGTAATGAGCTAGATACGCCGATTCTCAAACGTAGGTGCGCCCGGCGCATTTTTTTACGTCGTTTACGTAAGGCTTTTTTTGGCGTAAAGTTACCCCTGCTCTATGAGGCGTAGATGAGGCGTACCAATGTTAGGTATGGACGTCGGAACAGCGTCAAATTTTTCACGTTTTGGGTCGTTTGCGTAAGTCGTCCGTGAATGGGGCTGTGCGTAAGTTGCGTTCACGTCGAAAGCATTGAGTCTTTGCGGGGTAATTTGGAGCATGCACACTGGGATACATCCACGGACGGCGCATGCGCCGTTCGTTAAAAGCGTCGATTACGTGGGGTCACGATTAATTTTCATAAAACACGCCCACCACTTTCACATTTGAATTAGGCGTGCTTACGCCGGCCCAGTTACACTACGCCGGCGTAACTTAAAGCGCAAGTTCTTTGAGAATACGGGACCTGCCGCTCTAAGTTACGGCGGCGTAGTGTATCTGAGATGCGCTGCGCCTGTCTAAAGATAGGCGAATCTACGTGAATCTGGGCCAGGGCGTTTAGCCCCTCGCATCCAATCTCGCCAGTGTGGACACTGATCACAATAAAAACCTCTCCATCACACGCAAATTTTTATATATGCTTATTTCAATTTGGTTCTCATCAGCATATGAAGAAACTCACAGCAATGGACACTGTTTAAAGTATTTGACTATTGGTGTATTATGCATTTATATCTTTTTTTTTTTTTTTTCCTCAGACAGCACAGAAAGTGCACAAAATAGCTAAGCAAGTATGCAGTCGCCTTGGTTGTTACAGGATGCCATTTGCCTGGGCTGCAAGGTATTCATTCTTTCATTCTGTGAAATGCTATTGGCTGATTTGCAGGACTGTATAATTGCCCATGGACATCAGAAGTTGCTTGGACATGCGACCACAGTCTGATTACTGCAAAATGTTTCAGTAATCTGAAGCAAAAAATTTACTTTATATGTCTGGCACCTCCTTTTGACCTGCCATATGACCTTCGAAGCACTCTAGACTTTGCTAAATTGTTGTGCCATG
Organism: Rana temporaria; assembly: GCF_905171775.1. NCBI lineage: Eukaryota > Metazoa > Chordata > Amphibia > Anura > Ranidae > Rana > Rana temporaria. Next base: position 65,618,151 of record NC_053497.1, read on the forward strand.
GTCTGTAAAAAGTGACCACCTTTGTGGTTAGCAGCTTTGACTTCATCATTCCTAGAGTAAGAGTCAAATGGTGAACTGCTGGGCTATCTTATTACAAATACCAGTGTGCTTTGCAAGCTAAATGTCATTGACGTACCTTGTGTTAAATGTGTACTTGTAATGTAACAATTCTATTCAAGAAATTAAAATACAGTATAAGTAAGTCAGAAATTATAGGCTTCATAACTGTCAAAAAAATATTAAAAAGTATTAAAACATGTAATAAAATGACCTATTAAACCCATATAGCCAGATTCAGAGAGAGTTACGCCGGCGTATCAGTAGATACACCGTCGCAACTCTGAATCTGCGCCGTCGTAAATTTAAGCGTATGCTCAAACTGAGTATGCTTAAATGTTGCTAAGATAAGACCGGCGTAAGTCTCCTACGCCGTCGTATCTTAACTGCATATTTACGCTGGCCGCTAGGGGAGTTTACGCTGATTTACGCCTGATGTAAATCAGCAAGATACGCCTATTCAGGAACGGACGCCCCGGCCATCGCAGTAAAGATACGCCGTTTACGTAAGCCGTTTTCAGGTCTAAAGATATTCCACCAAAAAGATGTAAATCAGCAAGATACGCCTATTCAGGAACGGACGCCCCGGCCGTCGCAGTCTAAAGATATTCCACCAAAAAGATGGCGCAGCCAATGTTAAGTATGGAAGGCAGACCCGCGTAGAATTTTTTAATTTTTACGTCGTTTGCGTAAGTCATCCGTGAATTTACGTTCACGTTGAAACCAATAAGTCTTTGCGGCGTAATTTGGAGCATGCGCTGATTTACGCCTAGAATATGTAAATCGGCAAGATACGCCTATTCAGGAACGGACGCCCCGGCCGTCGCAGTAAAGATACGCCGTTTACGTAAGCCGTTTTCAGGTCTAAAGATATTCCACCAAAAAGATGGCGCAGCCAATGTTAAGTATGGACCTCAGACCGGCGTCAAATTTTTAAATTTTACGTCGTTTGCGTAAGTAGTCCGTGAATGGGGCTGGGCGTAATTTACGTTCACGTCGAAACCAATAAGTCTTTGCGGCGTAATTTGGAGCATGCGCACTGGGATATGTCCACGGACGGCGCATGCGCCGTTCGTAAAAAACGCCAATCACGTCGGGTCACGATTCATTAGCATAAAACACGCCCACCTCTTCACAATTTGAATTAGGCGCGCTTAGGCCGGCACATTCACGCTACGCCGCCGTAACTTAGGACGCAAGTGCTTTCATCTTTCAACGTTAGGCTCATCTACCTGAATCCAGCTAATAATGGTTTTCTTTTGAGTGTAAATAATTGTGTGTTTTTTTTTGTTTTTTTTTTAAGGCCAGTATTTAAGGACACTCAGGGGACGCTGGACATCGAAGGGAAATTTTCTCCTCTTTACAAACAGGATAGCAGCAAACTTTCCATTGACGACCTGCTAAAGCTACTGGCTGAATACAGGAAGTATGTGCTTGTCTGGCCCAAAACATCTGTTTATTTTATCATTTCTGAAATGATTGCTTACGTTTCTTCTTAGGCTGGCTTTAGTTGGGCAGATATATCCCTGAGAATGAATGGGTGGTTAGATAGCTGCATGTCCTTGTACAATTTCTTCCAAGCTTAGACTCGCTATGATACTCACTTGTTGGTGAAAGCAGTGCAAACACGATTGCTGTCCTCTTGCTGAGATAGGCTGACCCCGAGAGTGAGAAAACTAAGACTGCAATCTTCTGTAACCTGTCATTTGTCACTAGTAAATGTTGTTTGATCTTTTTAATTGTGTGATTTCACTGGTGCAATGTTGAGAGACCTAAAACACTATATACCGTATTTACACGCACCCTTATTTTAAGAGGGACATTTCAGGGGAAAAAATTGTAATTAAATAAAGAACTTTGAAGCAAAATAAGGGTCAGTGTCCATCAATGCAGCCTGATCAATGCCCATTTGCAGCTTCACAATTGCCCATCAATGCAGCTTGATCAATGCCCATCTGCAGCCTCACCATTGCCCATCAATGCATCTTAATTCATGCCCATCTGTAGCCTCACAATTACCCATCAATGCAGCTTGATTAATGCCCATCTGCAGCCTCCCCATTGCCATGAATGCAGCCTGATCAATGCCCATCTCTGGGAGGGGGGCAGGATGAGCACCGTCAGATTACATACAGCGAGAATCTCCTGTTTACTCGGCGGCCTCTTTAATACAAAGTCCCACCTCCCGGACCGGCTTCTATGATAGACAGAACACTGATCCAATGCCGGTCAAGGAGACTGGACTTCCTATTACAGAGGCCACTGTGTAAACAGGAGAGTCTCGCTGTATGTAATCTGGCGGCGCTCGTCCTGCCCCCCTCCCTGTTCTCTCTGAGGCAGCCCAAATTCCAGTATCGGCATATAACATGCATACGGTATTTGCAACCGATTTGCAGGGTAAAAAAGTGAGTGTTATACGCCAATAAATACAGTATTCAGTTTCCTTACGGTCATCGCAAATTACCTTAAAGTGATTGTAAACTATCACCTTATAAAACAACCCATTCAGTTTGAAATAGAAATGAAAGGCAAAACATTTCAGTATAGATATAAAAATACATTATAAATACCTTTTTTTCCCCTTTTTATAAGTGATCACATTCCATCTGTTCTCAGCTGCATAAGAGCAGGAGGAGGAAAACCATCAGCACACTGAGCTTCCCAGTGAATGGCTGTGCAGCGGGGACATGTCAGGACAAGCCTGATCATTGGAGGAGAGCAGGCTGAGTTCCCGGCATAGCTAGAGAACTGACCACGTTGTGCTCTCATGTCAGTTTTTAATAGGAAAGCAATGAGACTGGCAGGAACACCAGGGATTTCCCACAAAGGAAGCGATACAAAAATAACTGGATACTTCCTCATACAAGTACATGCTACAGCAGCCACATATCAGGAATATGAAGTGTTGGGGTAACAAATGCTTTTAATCAGAACTAAAGTACTGCTGTCAGTATTGCAAGCAGGCAGGATCTTTCTTGCATAAGAGATATGCAGTGACTCTACCTGCCTGCTCACTGTCTTCTCCATCATACAAAACAAAGCTGTGCATGCACAGCTCAGCTTACATCATGACACAGTCCCTGTGTACCGGGGTAACTGACATCTGCGAATGCTTAGGAGCAGGGCTTTTTTTCTCAGAGAATAGGTGCAGAAACTCCTTCCTTCCAAACCTCCCTTGACTCAGCCCCCTACCCACCTCTAAGCAACAATAGAACCCACTGCAAAAATAGATCCCCTCCTGCAACAATAGATTCCTCAGCAGCCAGCATCAATAGACCCTCCAGCAGCCAGCAACAAAGACCCCTCTCTCAACAGTACATCCCTCCTAGCAACGACTGACCCCCCAGCAACAATAGATCCCCCACGAGCAACAGAAGAACTCCCCAGCAACAATAAAACCCCCTTCCTTCACAAAAATAGATCCCCTCCAGCAACAATATATCCCCCAGCAGCCAGCATCAGTAGACTCTCCAGCACACCCCAGCACCTCTTTCCATTACATACATTCAGTTTGGGAGGTGCTGGAACTGTGTTCCTCTGCGTTCCTGCTGAAAAAAAGCCCTGCTTAGGAGTGACGTCATCCTGCACCGGCCATAAAAGGTGGCTAAAGACTGTCACCCAGCAGGAGATGCTGGTGCCAGTGGGGAACAGCGACTGTTGAAGAAAAGGTAAGTTGGATGTGGGCAGCTGGCCCCCGGCTAATGTGCTCCAGCTCTGCTCACTGGCACCTATGTGTCCCTGCTTCTGCAACCGGCGGAGATATGTGACATACATATCCCAGGAGGCAGGCACGGAGTAAAAAAAAAATCCCGTTTTTAATTACTGAGCGAGGATAGAGTACAGTGCTAGAGCATCAGTTGTGTGAAGGTCCGCTTTAAGATGAACAGTAGCAGGCAATTTTAGATCTGATCATTCAATTCTGAGATTAATCACCAAACATTACAAATACTCACAGTGATATGTATCCCTTGTCTGTTGCAGACCAGAAAAGACCAAGTTACAAGTGATTCCTGGACACCTGGATGTTTCTATAGACTGTGTTCCTCTAGACTTTTCCAGTAAGTACTTGAGAGTAATGCCGCATACACACGATAATTTTTCGGCATGAAAAAAAAAACGATGTTTTTCGGCATGTAGAAAAAACAAAGTTTTTCCAACTTTATCATTAAAATGACGTTGCCCACACAAAAATGCTCTAGCAAATCGCGGTGACGTACAACACGTACGACGGCACTATAAAGGGGAAGTTCCATGTCGATGACGCCACCCTTGGGGCTACTTTAGCTGATTCCGTGTTAGTAATGCCCCGTACACACCATCACTTTATGTGATGAAAAAAAATGACGTTTTTAAAAACGTCACTTTAATTGACCGTGTGGGGGGGAAAACGTCATTTTATGTCTTCTAAAAAACGACCAAAAAAAATTGAAGCATGCTTCAATTTTATGTGTCGTTTTTCAAAACGTCAACTTTTACTTCACAGAAATTGACCGTGTGTAGCAAAAAACGTCGTTTAAAACGACGTTTTTTCACCCGCGCATGCCCAGAAGCTACTTATGAAGCGAGCTTCAATGGAAAAACGTGGTGAACGTAACCTCGCTTTGCTAGAACATTGTGAGAAAAACGATGGTGTGTAGGCAACTTCGTCTTTGAAAATTGAAGTTTCAAAAACGTCATTTTTTACTTCACAGAAAATGTCGTTTTTTTTCATCACATAAAGTGATGGTGTGTATGCGGCATTAAAGACGATTAGCGCTTTTTTGTCGGTTACAGCGTGATGAATGTGCTTACTCCATTATGAACGGTAGTTTTACCAGAACGAGCGCTCCCGTCTCATAACTTGCTTCTGAGCATGTGCGGTTTTTAACGTCGTTTTAGCTCACACGCGATCATTTTTTACAACCCGAAAATTTACATCGTTTAAAACATTGTTAAAAAATGCAGCATGTTCGAATTTTTTTTTTGTCGTTTTTCAGAACCCGAAAAATTATGTGAAGCCCACACACGATCATTTTAAATTATATTTTTTAAAAACGACGTTTTTTTCATGCGAAAAATGATCGTGTGTACGCGGCATAAGAAAATTTGAGAAAATACTAATGTGTGATTTCTGTCTTTATTACTTTTCAATAACGTCCTGTAGACTCCTGTAGAATCCCCCACTCTGTGTTGTTTAGTAGGGCTTCTGCTCTGTGTAGCGGTAACTGCACATAAAGAGGAACACATCCACTGTGTGTAATTAGAGTAAGAAACTTTTTCTCATACAGCAGACATAGTTTTTGTTGACCTCTATTAAAGTTCCTGGAATTCCCATGTCGAGATTACTCTGCCAATCACAGTGGATTGTAGAAAAATGTAAAAATAAATCTGCCTCCTCTCTAGGGATAACACGTATTACTATTCCAGGAACAAGTACTTATACATGCTCAAAGGGGAAAATGTATTTTTCTACATACTGTATGATTTGTTATTTGTACATTTAAGCATAAAAAGAGCAAAACCAATATTTATTTAGAACGTCAGGCTGTGTGTGAATGAGAGCATATTAAATACAAAAGAGAACAGTCCAGTCCACATAGCAACCAATCAGAGTCCATTTTGTAGTGATCTGCCTTTAGTGTCATGAATTCTTATTGGTTGCTGAGGGCTCCAACACTTTTCTCCTTGCAGTCTTTATTGACAAAGCCTTTTAGGGTTTCATTATGTCACATGAGATCCAGAATCAAATATACTTCAAATTAAAGATAAGTAAGTCATCAGGAGCTGTTTAGTTTTTAATCAAGCAGTGTATTATGGGGTGGGCAAGTCCTCTGCCAGATGAAATGACATCAGGATGAAATTGATTTAACAGCCACAAGCTTTCAAAGCATATCGTACCGTGTTTCCCCTGAAAATAAGCCCGGGTCTTATATTAATTTTGGCAACAAAAGAAACAGTTGGGCTTATTTTCGGGGTAGGTCTTACCATGTAATGTGCTGTCTTTTCTCCCCCTCTCTCTCCCTGCCTGACAGGAATCCCCAGTGAGAACAGAGTTAAAATGCTTGTAAAATCCTATAATCCACTCTATTACAGTAGTATATAATGTATAATGTGTGTGTTTCTGTAATATAATTGTGCCAAATACCTTCGTTCAGCGCTTCTGTGACCCGCTGGAGCTCTCTTCCCCGCAATTATATTACAGAAACACACACATTGTACATTATATTCTACTGTAATAGAGTGGATTATAGGATGTTACAAACATTTTAAACTAGGGCTTATTTTCGGGGTAGGGCTTATATTGCAGCCCTTCTGGAAAATAAGCCCTACCCCGAGGTAGGTCTTATTTTCGGGGGAGGGCTTATTTCCGGGGAAACACGGTAGATGAGATTTCTGAACCAATTTAAATACATCCATTTATTATAAGGCAATGGCAGCATTCCCTGTTCTGACATATAAGACATGACTGTAGCTCTCTGTTCTGATTGGAGCCTCCAAACTCTTCATTATATACGGTATACTTTGCTTTTATAATGAAATCTTGAATGGGCTGAGAGCAGATATATAGTGCTCTGTTATTAAATGTTTCCACCCAAGATTCACACACATTTAATGGGATTTCATTTGAAAAATGTGTGTATTTGAAGTGATATTGTATACATTTTGGGTGAAAACATTTACAAATAGACTCCATAGTTTGATGATGTGCTCTGCAAAACAACAGACCTTGTGGGGTTGATTTACTAAAGGCAAATATGCTGTGCACTTAGCAAAGTGCAGTTGAAATCTGCGAGTGCAGTTGCTCCAGAGCTTAGTAAATGAGGTAAAGCTTCACTTTGCAAAGAATACCCAATCACATACAAGGAAAAAAAACAACAGCACATGATTTGATGATAGAAGTCTATTTTTTATTTACTAAGCTCTGGAGCAACTGCACTTTGCAAAGCGCACAGCCCATTTGCCTTTAGTAAATCAACCCCTGTATGTCAGATAAATGAATATGGCCAGATTGAATGTTTTGAAATGAATATCTATGAACTGAATATATCATTATGTTTCCTCTGTCAGATTGCGTCACTTCTTCCTATATTCCGGTCAGGCCGTACAACAAAGAAGATCAGAGGGTTGCTGTGGAGGTGGAGGAATTTGTGCCGGAAGTAACAAAATATTGCTACCCGTTCACTACCTACCGAAACCATTTCTATGTTTACCCTCTGCTCCTAAAGTACGATAATCAGAAAACATTTGCCAAGGTAAACAAAGACCAACGGATTGGGATGATATTATTGGGAAGCAATCTTTCCTATTCATTCATAATAATAATCATTTATTTCCCTTCAGGCTAGGAATATTGCAGTCATGATCGAATGCCGAGATTCGGATGAGCCTGATGCACAAGCACTAAAGGTGCATTTTATTACTATCTTTTATACTCATATAGTACTGAAACTTATAGCTAGATTCAGGTAGGGGCGCGCAACGTTAGGCAGGCGTAGCGTATGGCATTTACACTACGCCGCCGTAAGTTAGATAGGCAAGTGCTGTATTCACAGAGCACTTGCCTCCTAAGTTACGGCGGCGTAGCGTAAATTGGTCTGCGTAAGCGCGCCTAATTCAAATGAGGATGTGGGGGGCGTGTTTTATGTATATTAACTGTGACCCGACGTGATTGACGTTTTTTACGAACGGCGCATGCGCCGTCCGTGTACATATCCCAGTATTGCTCCAAAGTACACCGCAAGGACGTATTGGTTTCGATGTGAACGTAAATGACGTCCAGCCCCATTCACAGACGACTTACGCAAACGACGTAAAATTTTCAAATTTCGACGCGGGAACGATGGCCATACTTAACATTGACTAGTCCAGCTGTTTGATGGAATAACTTTACGCCTGAAATCGCCTTACGTAAACGGCGTATCTTTACTGCGACGGGCGCACGTACGTTCGTAAATAGGCGTATCTAGTCATTTACATATTCTACGCCAAACTCAATGGAAGCGCCACCTAGCGGCCAGCCTAAATATTGCACCCTAAGATACGACGGCGCAGGCTGTCGTATCTTAGCTAGGTTTAAGTGTATCTCAGTTTGAGAATACACTTAAACTTAGGACCGCGCAGATTCCGAGTAAGGTCGGCGTATCTACTGATACGCCGGCCTAACTCTCTCTGAATCTAGCTATTAAAGTATAAATAAAGGCAAAACATTTTTTTTTTAGTTTTGGATAGAGTGGAGAGGAACTAGAACCCCTGTTATGCCCTGTACACACGATAGAAATTTCCTATGGGCTAAAATCTGATGGAATTTTCTGTCAGAATTCCGTTCCAGCTGTCTTCCATCAGTCTTGCATACACACTGTCAGACCAAATTCCGACTGTCCAAAACGCGGTGACGTAAAACACTACGATGACCCGAGAAAAATGAAGTTCAATGCTTCCGAGCATGTGTCGACTTTCCCATAGGATTTTTTTCCAAAAATAAAACATGCTCTATTTCCAAACTCCGACGGAAAAAAATCCTATGGGGCCCACACACAATAGGAATTTCTGATGAAAAAATTCCATCTGACTTTTTTCATCAGAAGTTCCTATGGTGTGTACAAGGCATTTGTTTTTATTGGTGTCTGTGCCCCCATTCGTGAAATTTGCCCTTTCTATTTGCCCTGTTTACCATTATCATTGAAAGTAGAAGTAAAGGAATTGCCTACATTTTGAGTTGTTCCGAGAAAATTAATAGTGGGGAGACCTTCCAATGGGGACATGAGGGACATTAGTTCTGGTGACCTGGGGGGTCCCCCAGTGATTCCCTTAATTTTTCAGGGATTTCAACTTGCTTCCTGATTGACTATGGGATGGGAAGTGAAGAAAAATCTCAGAAATGGGACACAGATGGCGGAAAAATATCTGACAGGTTATAGCCCTCCCTTGCGCTATCCAAAATGAATAAAAAAATATATATAATTCTACATTAAAGCCATTGGTGCTTGATCAGTGGTAGATGCTATTCATTTCATTACAGAATGTTGCTATTCCCACAGAAAAATTTACATTGATCTTGCCAGAAATCCAAAGCAACATCTAAGGGCCCTTTCACACGGAGCGGATCAGTAATGATCCGCTCCGTGTGTCCGCAAAGCTCAGCGGGGATCCTCCGTAAAATCCCCTTTGAGCTGGCAGCTGACAGGGTGGTCCCCGCACACTGTGCAGGGACCGCCCTGTGTTTCCTCCGCTCTCCCCTATGGGGGATCAGACGAACACGGACCGTATGTCCGTGTTCATTCGATCCGGCAGACGGAAGAAAAATATGATTTCTTCCGTCTGCAAATGCGGATCTTTGCGGAGGCGGCCAAATTACGGGTGTCAGCGGATGTTCATCCGCTGACACCCGTAATCACATAGGGACCCATGTATGTCCCGTTTTCATCCGCAAACGGACAGATGAAAATGCGCCAAGCCAATCCTCTAAACAGCTTAGGAAAATTATTCAGTATATAAGTATAAAACAACACTAAAAACTTGTGTGAAAAATGTTGAAGCACTTGCAGTGCTGGAGGGCACTGATGAGGAGGCACTGATGAGGCTGCACTGATAGGCAGCACTGATGATAACTGATAGGTGGCACTAATTGGCACTGATTGGCCACAAGAGCCACCTATCGTGCCATCTATAAGTACCCTTCAGTGATGCCTATCAGTGAAAATTAGTGGCACCTATCAGTTATCATCAGTGCTGCCTATGAGTGCAGCCTATCATTGCCCATAAGAGCCACCTATCGGTGCCAATGATAGGCGGCACTGATAGCCAGCACTGATAGGTGACACTGAACAGGAGGCACTGGTGGGTGCTGATTGGCGGCACTGGTGGTCGCTGATTGGCAGCACTGGTGCGCACTGATTGGTGGCACTGTTGGGACTGCACTGATAATCAGGACACAAGCCGGTTATCTGCTCCCCTCTCCTCACGCTGTCAGTGTGAGGAAAGAATGCTGATAACCGACTTGTGTTTACATCGTGGTCAGCTGTCATTGGACAGAGCTGATCACGTGGTAAAGGGGCGCTGTAATTGGCCCTTTACCCTGATCTGTGATCAGCTGTGTCCTAAGGACAGCGCAATCAATGGGGGACATGCATGGATGTCCTCCTGGCAATGTAAGCCGTGCTGTAGCCGTCTTTTGGCAGGAACTTGATCAGGCAGGTCAGAAGGAAGTCAACTGCAGGTCTAATGTTCCCGTCAATATATTCCTAATAATATCAGATGCATCTCAAACTGATGCCATCAATACTGGCCCTCAAAATAAGTATGCAGTTAGATTTGAATGACCAGTCTTTAGCACTGTCTACTCATACAGTATATTATCTTGTCATATTCCTGGTTGCAGTGCATTTATGGAAAGCCTGGTGGTCCGGTATTCACAACAAGGGCATACGCCATTGTCCTACATCACAATCAAAACCCGGAGTTCTATGATGAGGTGAGGAATCATTCTGTTTATTTATTCAATGTGATGGCAAAATGCTTGGAATGATATACAGAGTGCTTGGTATAAATCTTGGGATGTAGACTTTTCAAAACAAGATAATTTTTATATGCTGTGTTCTATGACTAAAACCAGTTATGTTCATGCTCAATCTCTCCTCCAAAAATCGAGATTTCCATTATTTACCAATTCTGAAAAAATGTTGAATCTTTTTTTTCTTTACATATGAACATAAAGTATATACGGTAAGCTGCATTTTACAGAGTAGTGAATTTGACATTTACCAAATATTCACTGCAGGTGAATCATTTACTGTCATTTAAAGCACATGCACCAGGAGGATACACCTGTTTGGTGAATAATTACAGTAACGGTTTTACAAATATTCAATGTCAGGGAAAGTAACTACGCTTCCTGTGACATTTTAATGGTACAGGAAACTGTTGGGAGTGGCGTGTGGCACATTAAAGTGGATGTAAACCTGATTCATAACATTTGACCACATATATCTGTAGTGCTTACTTATCTCTCTCCAAAGCCCCAAGTCCCGTATCTTTCTGCTGCTCTGTTCTTTTGTTATCAGCATGATATCTTCTGACACGTTCTCCGACAACCAAGATAAAAACAGACTAAAATTTGTGTCGGGGTGGGTTAAATCGATTAGCAGAGAGCTTGTCTATTCACAGCACAGCTCTGCACATTCCTTCCTCCTTCTGCCTATGCGGAGTGGGGTGTGTGCCTTTCCTCCAATCAGCTGTCACACAGTGTATGCCAAGCCTTTATGCCTAGTGCTGATTAGGAAGAAAAAAATTCTAACACAATGTGCACTTTCTAAAGCACAGGTGTCAAACACAAGGGCCGCGGATCGAATCCCGCCCTCCAGGCCATTTCATGTGGCCCTCGCACCTCTCCTGTAGCTGCAGGAGTGCTCCAGCCCTCCTTTGGTCCTACTCCAGACTCTTTCTTTCTGCTTTCAAGCAATTCATCCAGCTTCTTCCCAGCAGCAGCATAAGGAAAGGAAAGGGGGGAACTGTGATGTAAGGGAGAGTGGGGGACTCAACTTCTGATGGTGGGGTGGCTCTTGACATCTAATGTAAGGGGAGGGGATGCACTGGACATCTAATCTTACAGATACGACCGGTCCTTTTGAGGGCAATCATAATGCTGATGCGGCCCACAATGAAATTGAGTTTGACACCCCTGTTCTAAAGAATATAGCAATCCGAAGACAGCAGATATACAAGTAAAACTTATGTAGGGAGATTTGTTTCATCTCTGCGTATCATCTGTTCACTTCACTGGGTATATGTAAGGGTTTACATCCACTTTAACTAAGCAGATAGTCCCGTTTCAGGTCTATCGGTGCCACCTGCACCAGTTTCTTTTTCAGAAACTGGCCTTCGCACAATCATTTAGATCAGGTTCGCCTATATGTTTTTCAGGCAGACCTGATCGGACGGTCCTTTCACTACTGTTTGGTAAATCCTTTCATCCCTATGGACCAGTGGGTGTAAACAGACTTGTGTCCGATTACATCTGTCAACCTCTGATCTGATCCAGTGCACTAAAAACAAACAGAAGACGATTCATCCTCCTCTTTGTAGGAGGATCGGAGGTAGTTGGGTGTAAACAGGTAACAGAGTACGCTAAAATCAACCTCCTATTAAAGCACAGAATTGATATTACACATCAAAAAATTATATACAAAAAAATAGTAAAATAGTGACTGGTGAATTCCTAGTGTAAAAACAATCAACACCACCTGAGTAAGGATAGCCCGTTCCCCTCCTGTGGCAATAGGTGTGTTCTGTTTCTCATCTAAAAACCAATCCTGACTGCAATCAGTCCATAGATAAGTATCCAGATGATTTCTTTCAGATTTCTCTACGGTTGTTAGTGTAGAATGGTTCTCAAATAAAAGCAAAAAGACACATCATTGCGCAGTGCTTAAAATAACATTGAGTCTGGGGTGTAAGTAGTTTTACTCACATCCAGTGGAGTGAGGAGGAACTAACTACATGCGACTAGTGCAGGGCTCAAGTCCTGCGGGAACGCGTCGGAACGAAGTTCCTGCACTTTTTTCACAGCAGGAACTCAGTTCCCGTTGCAGGACTAGAGCAGCCAAGCCGCCCGAGCCAATCCTTCACTAAGCGGCGATGCCCACCTCGAGTCAGTGTAAGGAGCAGGCGAACCTTAGTAATCCTTTATGTTACTGGCCGCTTCCTGTATATGGATTCATCGGGTATTCCGTCACTTCCTCAATGCCGCAATGTCTCCTGGGAGCTTTTGTCATTGTTCTCAGGAGACATTGCGGAGGTCTGCCGCGAGTTATCGCGGGATTTAGAAAGAACTTGCTTCTTTCTAAATCCCGCGGTACAGTGGATCGAAAAAAATAAAAATATGCGGTTTAGTAATTATGCATATGAGCGTATCATTTATTTATTTTTTGGTGGGGGAGTGGATCTTGGGTGGGAGTTCCCACACTTTTTTCCCCAGGACTTGACCCCTGGACAAATGTAAGTGAAACTACTTACACGGAAGCGTAGCACCTATTGCCACAGGAGGGAACAGGCTATCCTTATTCAGGTGGTGTTGATTGTTTTACACAGGAAGAATTCACCAGTCACTATTTTACTATTTTTTTTATATAATTTTTAGATGTGTAATATCAATTCTGTGCTTTAATGAGAGGTTGATTTTAGCGCACTATTGCTTGTTAAATAACACTTTTGTATGGCGTCAAAACACTATTTTAATGGTCGCAGCTGGAATCATTTATTTATCTTGTATTATCACCATATTTAATTATTCATATTAGCGCTTGAGTATATTCACTATTATAGGTAACAGAGTACGTTTACAACCAACTGCCAATAGAGCGAACTCTGTACATGTCCGCTCTGCATAAACTGAGCGGACACGTACCTCTCAACCGCCCGCCCTGCTCTGATAAGCAATGGGGGCCTAGCTCAGGTATGCACCTAATTTAACAGGAAATAGGGCGGTTTTACATATAGAAAACTGCTGCAGATTCCCACCGGGTGCAACCTGTCATAAGGAATGTGAACTGTCAGTAGTCAGCAGAGCCTATGGGGATATATATAACTTATTTTTTTTTTTTTTTTCAGGTAAAAATTGAGCTTCCACTTCATCTACACCACAGGCACCACCTGTTGTTTACCTTCTATCACGTCAGCTGTGACATCAACTCAAAGGGAAGCAGTAAGAAACATGAGAGTGCTGAAACCCCCGGTACGAATCTTTTTTGAAAATGGTACATCTGGGTTGCAATCAGGGCAGGACTTAGGGTGGTGGGGGCCCCTGGCCTTGAGTCACTTTCGGGCCCTACCTTCTATACATTACTTTAAGTAGAAAAAAATGATACATACACAAGCTATGTATTAGAGCTACACAATTCTGTATAAGCAACCCATAATGAAAAGTGGAGGGTACAGTTCTCCCACTTCAAAGGGGTATGCCTAGGGAAGCAAAACAGCATAAAATTAATGTATGTATGGGGATAAATAACCCAATATGACCACAAAGAGCCTGGCAAGGAAAGAGCTTCCGCTGTACCTGTCAAATGGAGAGGGATCATATAATGCCGCCGTACGAGCCGTCACGTCTGTCCATCGGTAGCCGCCGCAGCTATAAATAGTGTCATTCGGATGCCCGCACATGCTCAGAAGAATGATGGGCGTAATGACATCATAGTGTCGCATAATGATGACACGTAGTCATCAATAGTAAACATAAAGTTGTCCTGAAGGACATGATGTATACTGCGAATGCGCACAAAAAAGCATTGACACAAGTCAGAGTGCAATGTATTCAAAGGGCAAATCCAGCAACTGGAGCCAAAGTAACATGCCACATCCAGCAAAAGGACATAATATTGCAAAAATAGCTTCACATAGGTAATAATAAAAGAAAGACAGTTTGTCTACTTGGACGGAGGACAAAAATTATCAATTTCCCTAGAACAGGTAAAAATGCTAGACCAATCAACACACTTTAAATGAAAAATTAAATGACTGGCATATTATTGAAAAAAATTCAACATAAACGGGCGGGGCCCCCTATTGGGTGGGGCCCATGGGCTTGAGCCCAGTCAAGCCCAATGATAAGTCTGGCCCAGGTTGCAATTGACACAAATGGGGTTGATTTACTAAGGGCAAAAATGAGAGCTTAATAAATGAGCAAAAGCTCTGCTGACTTCCATCATCCAATCATGTGCAAGCAAAAATGCTGTTTTATTTTTTTCCTTGCACGTGATTGGGTACTCTTTGCAAAGTGAAGCTTCACTTCATTTACTAAGCTCTAGATCAACTGCCCTTGCAGTCTTTTTGCCCTTAGTAAATCAACCTCAAAAAGTCAACTACCATATTTATCGCAGTATAACGCGCTCCCGCGTATACCGCGCACCCCTAAAGTGGCCCCCAATCCTGTGGAAAAAAGTTTTTTTGTTTTTTTTGTACTTACAGTTTTGGTGTCTTGCGCGGCGTCCATCGGCGGCCTCGTCGGGTCCGGCGTCCTTCTGCGGCTTCGGGTGTCCTCTTCGGCGGGTCCGGCGTCCGTCTTCGGCGGGTCGGGTGTCCTCTTTGGCGGGTCGGGTGTCCTCTTCGGCGGGTCCGGCGTCCTTCTGCGGCGTCTTCGCGTCCTCCCTGCTCGTTTCCCGCGCCGAGTTTGAATACTGCGCCAACATATACAGAGCGCAGTACACTCGTGTATTGTCGGCAATGCTCGGCTACCCGAGCTGACGTCCTGTACGTCCAGGACGTGAGTGCGGAAGGAGCCGAGACTGCCCGACTATACCCGAGTGTACTGCGCTCGGTATATGTCGGCGCAGTATTCAAAACTCGGCGCGGGAAAGCGGGTATCGCCGTATACCGCGCACCCACGATTTTGCCCTGATTTTCAGGGCAAAAAAGTGCGTGGTATACGCCGATAAATACGGTAGATAAAATGCTTAATTTGCACTTCACACAGAAAATAACATTGCATTTCCTACAGTACTGTATACACTGGTATTTGCTTAATATAAAAGCAACATTTATTTACAGTAATAATAAATTTAACATGCATTGCCATGTAAAAAAAAAAAAGATGCAGGAGGATGCTGCCTTTAGCAAACAGTGCAATCTGACATATATTTATTACATTGTATTATTATTATCATTAAAATCATCATCACCCTCATAAATATTATTATTAGTAGGTATGTTTCATAAGGTTCCTCTGTTCTCATTTACAGTTGGGTATAGTTGGGTCCGTCTGCTGAAGGAGGGTAGAGTTATCACATCAGACCTGCAGCTGCCAGTTTCTGCCAGTCTTCCCCCCGGATATCTGAGTCAGACTGATCCTGATACAAGGAAGGTATAACCTCTGCTTATCACATCGTACAGTGGGATCACACTAAGCACATGACAGCATTCTCTAATGCATGCGTAAAAAGAGCTCATGCATCTATCTGATCATCTAGCAAGCTGATGACATTATTATTCTGGATCCATAAATTATCAATTGGCCTTCACTATTATTTTAGTGACTTTACAACACTTTTTCAGGATCAAATGAAAAATACTGGATGATGGGAACATTTTCATTTTCAGGCCGATCATTTGGTGATCAATTTAGATTTTTTTTGTATACTTTTACCCCAAACAGTTTCAATTGGATCAAGTAGTTAGTTGGTTGTATGAACAATGAATGGTCAGCATTATTTAGGGCAGTGGTCTCAAAGTACCGGCCCGCGGGCCATTTGCGGCCCGCGGACCAGTTATAAATGGCCCGCAGGCAGGGTGGAAGTGAGGGGAGCAAAAAAAAAAAAAAAAAAAATTTTTTTTTTTAGCTGGCGCCATCTGGTGGTGAGCCGTTGGTATTACAAGTTATTACCACCAGATGTGTGCTGGCGCCATCTGGTGGTGGCCGTTGGTATTACAAGTTAAGCATTACAAGTTAAACAGCAATTCTAATGTTATTTTTCACTATTTTCACTGCCATATTCTTCCCTCTAATTAGAACCCCCAAACATTATATATATTTTTTATCCTAACACCCTAGAGAATAAAATAGCGATCGTTGCAATACTTTCTGTTACGCCGTATTTGCGCAGCGGTCTTACAAGTGCACTTTTTTGGGAAAAAATTACACTTTTTTTAATTAAAAAATAAGACAACAGTAAAGTTATCCCCATTTTTTTTTAATATTATGAAACATAATGTTACGCTGAGTAAATTCATACCCAACATGTCACGCTTCAAAATTGTGTCCGCTTGTGGAATGCCGACAAACTTTTTTACCCTTTAAAATCTTCATAGGCGACGTTTAAAAAAATCTACAGGTTGCATGTTTTAAGTTACAGAGGAGCTAGAATTATTGCTCTCACTCTACCAATTGCGGCGATACCTCACATGTGTGGTTTGAACACCGTTTACATATGCGGGCGCTGCTTACGTATGTGTTTGCTTCTGCGCGCAAGCTCGTCGGGACGGGGTGCGTTTTCTGGCTCCTAACTTTTTTAGCTGGCTCCTAGATTCCAAGCAAATTTGTCAAACCCTGACTTACACCAGTGCTGGTGGTAATAATGCGCTCGCTGACACCAGTGCTGGTGGTAATAATGCGCTCGCTGACACCAGTGCTGGGGGTTAATAATGTGTTCGCTGACACCAGTACTGTTGTTTTTGAAGTTTGAAAGTTTGCATGCAGCCCCCCATGGCATATGAAAACTTGTCTTGTGGCCCTCAGGTAATTTAAGTTTGAGACCCCTGATTTAGGGCCTTTCCAATACACCCAATACTTAAAACAGGGATTTGTCAAAGAAGATAAAAACTTAACCTAAAAGCAAAGCTGTTTTAAAAATAAGTTTTCCAAAGGAGAAAAGGTGTTATCCAAAGATTCATCTTCTGTTTGCCTAGCTCAGTGGTCTCCAAACTGCGGCCAGGTGGCCGGATCTGGCTCTTTGCATGGCTTTATCTGGCCCTTGGGGCACTATTCCACCCGATCCAACAATGGCGGCATAATTATTGCTACTGACGCCAACATTGGATCACTATTCCTCCCACTGACACCAATGATGATGCATTATTCCTTTCTTTGACACCAATGTTGGGGCACTATTTTTTACACTGATACCAATGATGGGGCATTATTCGTCTCACTAATATTAGGGCATTGTTTACTCCCACTGACACCAGGACTTTTCTACTCCCACTAGCCATGGTGTGACCCCCCCCCCCCCTAAAGTCTAAAGGACAGTAAACTAGCTTAAAGTAGATGTGTTTTGTTACCAGGGTACTACATTCATGACTAATGACCGCGTACACGCGATCGGTTAAACCGATAAGAATGGTCTGATGGACCGTTTTGATCGTGTGTGGGCGCCATCGGTTAGTTAACCATCGGTTAAAAAAAAGCCAACTTGTTTTAAAATTAACTGATTGGATTCCTAACCGATAGGACAAAACCGATCGTTAGTAGGCACGACCATCGGTTAAAAATCCACAAATGCTCAGGCCTAGTACACACAACCCAGTTTCTCGTCAAAAAACAGCAAGAAACTTGCTGGGACATATTTTTTTGCCGAGGAAACCGGTCGTGTGTACATTTTCGTTGAGGAAACTTTCGAGAAACTCGACGAGCCAAAAAGAGAGCATGTTCTCTATTTCCTTGACAGAATGGAAAAAATTGGCTTGTCGAGTTCCTCGACAGCCTAACAAGGAACTCGACGAGGAAAACGATGTGTTTCACCCGTCGAGTTTCTCGGTCGTGTGTACGAGGCTTCAGAATCAAGTCAACGCATGCTTGGAAGCATTGAACTTCGTTTTTTTTCAGCACATCATTGTGTTTTACGTCACCACGTTCTGACACGATCGGTCCATTGGTCCGTTCTCATCGGATGGACTGATCGTGTGTATGTGGCATTAGTCTACCAACTGTATTTATCCTGTCCAATGAATGTGTCCTTTTTGGTCACTGATGCCCTGTCATTGACCATGGAAAAGGTAGCTGGAGGGCTTAGCCTTGAAGTCAAAGAAGCCAGACCCTAGTATCAAAGTGCAACTCATTTCAGAGGAGCATACTTCAGAGGTTCTTATTTGATTACCAAAAGTAATAGTCGGTACCTTAAAGTGCCCACTCTTAGATAGGATTTATACTTGCAAAAGTCTAAAATTGCTAAAAAGTTAACTGAATTTGTTATTTTCTCTGTTTCAATAAAGAGTGGTAATGATATCAAGTGGGTGGATGGTGCCAAGCCGCTCTTTAAAATCGGAAGCCATTTGGAGTCCACAGTCTATACCCAAGTAAGTGTACAAGCTTTACAGATCCATGCTTGAGAAAAGCATGTTCCTGAAAATAGAATAATCTCAGTTTGGTTAACACATTCATGTAAAAAAATGTATGTCATGGACAAAAAAGCAATTGAGGGTAAATAGTGTTTGTCGTAGGGATAGAAAATGCCCAGCTAGCCACTATCCCCAGCGCCCACATGTTAGGAAATGGTAGGATGAAAATAGGAGGAGCTCGGACTGCCTAGTTAAAAGATTGTGCCACCAACTCAGTTATGTAAATACCTGAGCGAAAGGGCTGTGTAGTTATGCTCATCCTCCCTGCTTCCTTCTGGAACATATTTCTGTCTTCATGGACCTGGGCTACAGCCAGGCCACAGGGTCTTGGTGGACCTTTCTTCCATGGTTTTCCTCCCTGCTTCTTCCGAATGATGTTGCTGTCTGTATAGACTGGGCTGTGGCCAGGTCCCATAGGCTCTCCACCTTCTCCAAATCCCTGCCTCATCCCTCCAGATGCTTCTTTCTTCTCCTCCTGACACTGATGCTACCCTGTGATCCATGTCCTGTGATCTGTGACTTGCTGCCCTGTAAGTACCAACATGTTATGTTCCCCTTCTGCAATGTGCTACCTGCATGGAGCCTGAGTTGAAGCCCTGCCACATAGGTACCATGTGACTCTATTACCCTGTGAGTACCTTCCTGCTGTATTGCCCTGCTGTAATGGGCTACCTGCTTGGAGCCTGAGTTGAAGCCCTGCCACATAGGTACCATGTGACTCTATTACCCTG
The DNA here is from genome assembly GCF_905171775.1 of Rana temporaria. Lineage (NCBI taxonomy): Eukaryota > Metazoa > Chordata > Amphibia > Anura > Ranidae > Rana > Rana temporaria. The sequence goes on from NC_053497.1 coordinate 65,637,740, forward strand.
TGAGTACCTTCCTGCTGTATTGCCCTGCTGTAATGGGCTACCTGCTTGAACCCTGGGATGAGGCTAGGTCACACAAGGACCCTGTGACTTTGCTGCCTTTGAGTTCTTTCTCTCCTGTGATGTGCTACCTGCTTTGACCCTAAATTGAGGGCAGGCCGTACAGGGAGTCTATGACTCTTTTTGCTTTCCTGCTGCATCTCCCTCCTGTGATTTTCTACCTGCATTGACCCTGAGTTAAGGCCAGGCCAGACAAGACCATCTGGTTGTGCTTCCCCCTCCAGTGACCTAGAAGGGTCCCACATAATCCTTGTATCCTGTTGCTGTTTGTCCCTTGTGCCTGCATCCCTGCCCTATGACCTCAATAAAAGGGCTAAAACTGATCGGTCTCCATGCATGTTCTGTTAAGCTCACTCCTCCGTCACAATGTTAATTTGGAACAACTCTTCATGCATGCACTCTTGCCATATTTATAGGAGACTGGAAATCCAAGTTTGCCAGCAGTTTTGCAACAGCAGCTTCTTTGTCCGCTTTCTTAAGTAACTAGACTAAATATGCTGTACCAAATCAGTCACCAAATGGTACCTTTATAACATAAAGCACTGGATTACCCTCCTGTGAGCCAGGAGAGACTTCTAACTTGTGTAAGGGAGCTATCACTTCCTCAAAGTCCTGCTCCTTTCCTCTCTTCTGTCCCAATGGCCAGTGGCAATACTTCAGCTGGCAATAATGGTGCTCTTCCTGACTGGAAGGACAACAAAGAGGGGTTTGAGAAGAGTTTGTTGAAGAAGTAAATGGTCTCATGCTCTGTGTGTGCCCTGGGGATTGGATTTATATTTCTAAATTAGAAACTGTGAGGCTAATTTATAAAATTGATTTAATTTTTATTATTTTTTTTGCCTATTCTAGCTAGATTTCTTGGGTTTATTTAAAACCCAAATTCCATTGGTTGCTATAGATGACTGCTTTAAAAAAGCTGTCAGCAGATAATCATTTGAAAATAAAATAAAAAATACAGGCTTATAATCAGGTCGTGTGCCACCATTCAATGTGTCAGAAGGGTGCTATTGTTTATATCTGTGTCACTATGAAATGATATTAGATTCCAAGCGCCTTTTGGGGCAGAAATAGATGCAATTGGTGTAACATCTGCTGTAAAAAGTGTTATTAATGTTGATAGATTAACTACAATAAATCTACTATTTTTTTATCTGTAATCAAATGATAAACCTGTCACTTTATCTAATTTTAGGATTTACATCTGTATAATTTCTTTGAGTTCTGCCAGAAGATACTGCCTGGTTCTAAGGAGGTTCCTAATGACCTTGTGAAGTATTTGAAGGTACTGTGTTTGTATGTGTTCTATGAACTCATTAATAACTGTAACTATCAAGGCCATTTTTTTTTACCATTTACCTTTTTCTTACATTTTTTTTTTTAATCAGTAGTCTAATGTAAACCACAGATCTTACATTTCCACCTACCACTGAGTATAATGGTAATCTCCTGCCAGACACCCCCATAATGCTCCCAGTAAACTTGGATGCCTTGATTAAATGATTTTGCCAATGTTTCTCCTGCCACCTAGTGGACAATTATATACATTGCAGTCATGAGACTTATAACAAGATTTTTGTTCTTTTTTTCTAGTGTCTGCATGCCATGGAAGTCCAAGTCATGATCCAGTTCCTGCCCGTTATTCTTATGCAGCTCTTTCAAGTTTTGACAACACTTTCCCACGAAGATGAGGTTGCTTCAAATTGTACTTTGTAAGTCCTTTAATACAATTTTAAACCATAGAGTTTCAATGGGTTGCACACTTGAGCCAATATGTTGTCTCTGAAAATCCCATAGGGAAATGCTGGATTCACTGTAGAGCAGGTTCCAGGTAATCGCAAACACAAAAACAATTGAATGTTTTAAGGCAACTTACTACGATAGCTGTTACATTTCTAGAAATTGTCTTCTTTATGATCAGCATTGATAATTTTAGATATTTCCCTTATGTGTCAGGGTTCTTCTTCATATTGTGTCAAAATGCCATGAAGAAGGTTTGGATCACTACCTCCGTTCTTTTATTAAGGTAAGACAATTTGATCGGTCCTTTATTTTAAAGTTGATTATGAACACAAGTCAATTCACAGAGATTATCAGAGGGGATACTGCTCCTTAAATACCATTAACTTCAGGCTAACATTGTTTAAATTAACTGTCTTTTGAGGATACCAACTAAATTAATTGACATAAAAAGCTTAGTATAAATTAAAGGCGATCTGTGAACATAGCATGCACTTTAATTTATAACATCAGCATTGTAATAACAATACAAACAATAGTAATTTCTGACAATCCAAAAAAAGCTTGCTTAATAAATCTCCCTTTACGTTATGCGTACTTACTGTCTGCTTACTGCTGACCATCTCTCTCCACAACGTCCTGGATTCCCTGTATGTTTTGTAGCTTCTTCTTTGCTGTTTAGTTTCAGTTTCTGAGGACTATACATCCCATGTTACTTTGTTGCCTGCAAGCTGTGATTCTTGTACTGACCCCGCCTCCTGAAACTCCTCCTCCCAGCACCTCTGTAGTTCAGAAGGCAGGCTCTGTGAGATGAGTGACACAGCAGTGCCTACATGTCATAGAATTCAAGGAAGTAAATGTTTGGAGGAGTAGGTTAGAAACAATTGAAATACAATTAATCAAAAGAGGAAGGTGCGCTATAAACAAGTGATTAGAAATGTATAAATCAAAACGGAATAAAATATAATATGGTATTACAGTACCAACGTAAATAACATGTGAAGAATTGTGTGACACCCATGTGTATCCAAGTGCAAGTACACTGATATGCTGATAAAGTTCTCAGAGAAAAAAAAAAGGTTATGAAGGATTGAAACAAATCCTCTTCATGAGTGTTCAGATGGGAATAGAGAGCATCGAATCTCCAGATTGTGACACCATCACCTTAAACAAGATGCGGGCTTACCAGATTTAGTGCACCCTCTAATTAAAGAGAGGTCAGATGAGCATGTGGCCAAACACCCTGGTCAGGGTACTCCCAGGACTCTCCTGCAAAATCTACTCAAGGATAAGGATATGAGCTGTACTTATTATCACGATAGTATCCAAATATGGCCGCAATCAACATAAAATAAGAAGCTTACTATTTGCTTTATTATAAAGACAGATTGCCTTTACATGTCAGGAATATTAAATCGCATAGTAAAATTGCAGGCCGGCTAAAAACACAGAAGCATCCCGCACTTCCTGGAAAACGTGATGACGTCAGCATGTCACTCCTACCTACGCGTTTCATCACACGTGACGTCGTCTGGGGCCAGCAATTTTACTGGTAAGCCCTTGTTTAAGGTGATGGTGTCATGATCTGGAGACCCTATTGGTGATTCCATGCCCTCTATTCCCATCTAAACACTCATGAGCAGGATTTGTTAAAAAAAAAAAAATAGTTAACTTTTTTTTTCTCTTAGAACTTTATCAGCATATCCGTGTACTTATACTTTGACTTTGATACACATGGGTGTCAGACAATTGTTCATGTGCTATGATGTTGGTACTGTAATACCATATTATATTTAATTATGTTTTGGTTTATATATTTCTAATCACTTTATACATAGTTTATAGCGTGGCTTTCTCTTTTGATTTATTTATTTTTTGGTCTGTGAAAATATCTTGCAGCACAGCCGCTGCTTCTCACTTGTTGTTTGCACCATTCAATCCTTTCACTGTCATTTACTGTTTTCCAAGCGCAGTTTTTCGAGTTGGGATAATAATTGAATTACAATGTAAGAATGAATATAAGATTTTACATTTTGACTATAGGTACACAATTAAGCTATTTAAAAAGTGGGCAATTTGTTTATTTGTGAATTGAGCATTACAAGGAGAAAATCTTCATAAGATCAAATAATAAATGGAGTTAAGATCCCTTATGTTGGTGATTGTGTGACCATTTTACTGTTCTCATAATGATAATATATATTTTCTATTTGATTTTGCAGTATGTCTTTAAGACCCAGAAGCCAAATTCTCCTCAGGGCAAAGCACTGCATGAAATTCTGGCTACAGCAATGATCATGGTGCTGAAACAGTCTGCAGACTTCCTGGCTATTAATAAGCTGTTAAAGGTATTAAAATAATATTCTTTGTAGGGGAGATCAGCTGACTTCAGGGTCTGAGGCTATGCCAGACAATACACAAAGTACATCTGAAGCCACACTACCATGCAAATGCACATGTCCTGTGGTCTGATGAGACCAAGATAAACGCATTGGTTCAGATGGTGTCAAGCGTGTGTGGCGGCAACTATGTGAGAAGTACAAAGACTAGTGTATCTTGCCTACAGTCAAGCATGGTGGTGGGAGTGTTATGGTCTGGGGCTGCATGAGGACTTCCGGCACTGGGGAGCTACAGTTCATTGAGGGAACCATGAATGCCAACATGTACCGTATTATACTGAGGCAGAGCATGATCCCCTTCCCTTCAGAGACGGGGCCGCAGGGCAGTATTCCAACATGAAAACAACCCCATACACACCTCCAAGACAACCACTGTCTTGCTAAAGAAGCTCAGGGTAAAGGTGATGGACTGGCCAAGCATGTCTCCAGACCTAAACCCTATTGAGCATCTGTGGGGCATCCTCAAATGGAAGGACGAGGAGTGCAAGGTTTCTAACATCCACCAGCTTCGTGATGATATCATGGAGGAGTGGAAAAGGACTCCAGTGGCAACCTGTGAAGCTCTGGTGAACTCCATGCCCAAGAGAGTTAAAGTAGTGCTGGGAAATAATGGTGGCCACACAAAATATTGACACTTTGGGCCCAATTTGGACATTTTCACCTAGGGGTGTTGCCAGTGGTTTAGACATTAATAGCTGTGTTTTGGGTTATTTTAAATGGACAGCAAATTTACACTGTTATACATGCTGTACACTCACTACTTTACATTGTAGCAAAGTGTCATTTCTTCAGTGTTGTCCATGAACAGATATAATAAAATATTTACAAAAATGTGAGGGGTGCACTCACTTTTGTGAGATGCTGTATATAGCAATAAATAAACGGAGAACAGGCATATCTTGAAAGTAGCCCCATCCTCCTTATAGGGACAGAAGCACATCAGAAGTTCAGAATTGTTCAATGCAGCTTAAGACCCCCAGCCTGTGTCTACACCTGATGAATCAAAGATTGGCAGCCACTAAAATGAAAGCTAATTTCTATGATCTTTTTCAGCACCCAACCCTTACCCTGTCATAGTAGTATTGGCTTCTATTCTGCTTACCAGTCCTTTGAGGATCATTCTTATGGCTAGTGACCTCATCAGTCACTGGTTGAGACTTCTTGTGGTTCCTGCCGCCGGGCAAAGGGTTCTGTAGTATACCCTAAATACCACATTTAAGTAGGTAGAGTGCCTGCAGACCTACAATTCCCATGAGTCTTCAGTCCACTCTAGTGCAATGGTTCCCATACTCATTCCTCAAAGTACCCCAACAGGTCATATTTTCAGTATTTCCATCACTATGCACAGGTGCTTTAAATCAATGTCAATGATTTGGTATTTATGAGAGCTTTTTTATCAATGGACATTTTCCAAAACCTGGCCTGTTGGTAGTACTCAGGGATGGACTCAGGGCTCAAGTCCTGCGGGAACGCGTGGGAACGGAGTTCCTGCACTTTTTTTACAGCAGGAACGCAGTTCCCTTTGCAGGACTAGAGCAGCTGAGCCACCCGAGCCAATCCTTCACTGAGCGATGCCCAGCTTGACTCACTGTCAGGGGCAGGCGAACCTTAGTAATCTTTTATGTTACTGGCTGCTTCCTGTATATGGATTCATCGGGTAGTGTGCGGGTATTCCGTCACTTCCTCAATGCCGCAATTTCTCCTGGGAGCTTTTGTCATTGTTCCAAGGAGACATTGCGGAGGTCTGCCGCGAGTTATTGCGGGATTTAGAAAGAACTTGCTTAAAAAAAAAAAAAACATGCGGTTTAGTTATTATGCATATGAGCGTATCATTTTTTTTTTTTTTTTGGTGGGGGAGTGGATCTTGGGTGGGAGTTCCCACACTTTTTCCCCCAGGACTTGACCCCTGGATGGACTGACCATTGGGACTACAGGGAGTTTCCCGGTGGGCCGATGGCTCAGTGGGCCGGCTTCAGTGACAGCGGCCTGGGAGTTTCTCACTTCTGCCTACTCTTGTCCCATGAGGGGGGGGGGGGGGGGGGCACCAAACTGATTCTTTGCCCCAGGAGAAATAATGTCTAGCTTCCCCACTGGTACTGCCTATAAGAGAACCAGTACCAGCTGTTCTACTCTAATAAAGTAAAATGGCTAGTGGGAAGAGGTGGCTTGGGTGGTCGGGAGGTTGCAGGAGTTGTCCGGCCGCTGTGGGAGAGACCTTTTAAAGTGGGCCAGTCTGGATGAAGTCCAGGGCCACATTTTTGTCCCAGTCCAGCCCTGGTAGTACTTGAGGACAGGGAACCACTGCTCTAGTGCATACAGGATTGAAACACCTTAATACTCAAATAGACCCCAAAATCTTCCCCGTTGGCATACCTCTCCACATATGAGTTTTCTGTTGTGTCCTCTTCAACTTTCAGTATCCATGGCTCCTTAGTAACTATGAAAAAAGGTGCACTGAGCTGAAGCAGAGATACAGCTATATGTGTGGAGCTTAGCAGGCATAATCAATGCTAATTTAAATATACCAGCTCTGTAATTCAGGCAGCAGTGGTGTCTACATTACTAAAAGAGAAATTAAGCCTCTAGTGGTTAATGGGTTGACTTGTGGTGACTGGCATAAAAGCACCTAAACTGGGACATACACTATATTACCAAAATTATTGGGACACCTGCCTTTACACGCACATTAACTTCAATGAACTTGCGCAAAGCAAGGTCCATAAAGACATGGATGAGCGAGTTTGGGGTGGAGGAACTTGACTGGCCTGCACAGACTCCTGACCTCAACTTGATAGAACACCTTTGGGATGAATTAGAGTGGAGACTGCGAGCCAGGCCTTCTTGTCCACATCAGTGCCTGACCTCACAAATGGTCAAACATTCTCAGACACACTCCCAGACAGCCTGCCCAGACGAATTATAGCTGCAAAGGGTGGGCTAACTATATATTGAACCCTACGGACTAAAACGGGGATGTCATTAAAGTTCATGTGCATGTAAATTAGGTGTCCCAATACTTTTGGTAATATAGTGTATATGACAGTATATGATGATGAGTTAACTCATAGCAGGCTTCTTATCTGCCTTCAATGCAGCAACATTCCAGAAATACAGATTTGTACCAGGCAGCTGAATTTGTCTGCACCCAATTTTGATGCAGTCTATATTTATTGATTATTTTTTTTAAATAAAGAGTTTATGCTAACTATTATTATGCAGGATTTATATTAATTTTAAAAAGCAACAAAACACATGAATTTCTTACCCTACAAAAAAAAAATCAAAATTGACCAAAAACCTTTATACTTTTGCTATCGAGGAATTGAGTGAATCAATTAATCGTTTTTTTTTTTGTAGGGTAAGGAATTCATGTGTTTTGTTGCTTTTTAAAATGAATATAAATCCTGTATAATAATAATTAGCATAAACTCTTTATTTTAATAAAATAATCAATAAATATAGCCTGCATCAAAATTACAATATTTTTTTTGTTTTTACCAAAAATCATTATACTGTTGCTATCGAGGAATTAAGTAAATCAATACATTTTTTTATTTTTTTTGTAGGGTAAGGAATTTATGTGTTTTGTTGCTTTTTAAAATTAATATAAATCCTGTATAATAATAATTAGCATCAACTCTTTATTTAAAAAAATAATCAATAAATATAGACTGCATCAAAATTACAATAAAAAAAAAAATTACCAAAAACTATTATACTTTTGCTATCGAAGGAATTGAGTAAATCAATTCTTTTTTTTTTTTTTTTGTAGCTGGGTGTTTTCTTGTGGAATGTAGTACTGATGCATAACCACTAGATGGAACCCTGTCACTGTAACAGTCATAGTACAGTAGCATTTATTATACAGAATAATTCTCCACATACAGCTGAAGATCCACAAAAGATTAGATCGTGGTTGTATAGAACAGTCAAAATAATAGTCAAATGACTGCATGCCTAATGGGGTATTCAATTTTGGTGAGAGACCGAACACTTACTGCATTGAGGAAGTCAGTGCCGATCCTGACCTCCCTGGGGCCCTAAGCAAAATGACATGTTACATTAAAGATTAAAGTTGAGAAGCGGAGGGAGGGGGTGTCGGAAATGGCATCTTGCATTAAAGTGAGAAGCGGGGGGTGCTGATTTCTTACCTCTTCTCCCATGCAGCCAGCGAGTTGAGAAACGGGGTGAGGGGCCAAAAATTACTTCTTTACCAAGCAGGGCCTCTAGTCATTTGGGGGGCCCCCCGCAGCTTTGCAGGGCCCTAAGCGGCTTGCATAGTGAGCCTATAGGGCGGATCGGCCCTTGAGGAAGTTCTAACATTCATTCTAGCACTGAACAGTTGTTACAGGCATCGGAAGGATAACTATATCTCATATTAAGACCATACTCAGCAGTGATAATCCTAATACCACGCCATAATTCTACTACTTTAAGGTATTATTTTTCAGCTGCCTGGCAAGCCTTATAGCCATTTGGCTGCTCTTCTGTCAATATTATTTAAAGGAGCACATTGTATGAAAAAGTTAACCTAAAATACAGAGACAGGAGGATTTTATGGCACTGAATATCAAGCATGAAATAGGCCAGTCCACTAATATTGGAGAGAAACATTTAAAGATTTTATACCATACAAGTACTTGCCAAATCTTTTGTAAGTGATCCACACTTCTTGTTGTTTATGGGAATATGCAGAAGCAAGAGTGGGATCACCACAGGGTGTATAGGAACATCAAAACTCCAAGGGGTGCAGAAACAAAGCCAGGATCGCAGATCATGCTGCTGGAGTCCCTACGTGACATAAGAAGGCGATGACTATTAGGCTTTATTTCCATGGATGTTTTTACAGCCACTTTTCTGAGCGTTTTTTGCAGCTTAAAAACAGCTCTTCGTGTTAGTCTATGGCCTCATGCCCACCATGACGTTTTTGAGCTGTAGATGGCTGAGCCGTTTTTAAGCTGCAAAAAAAAAACAGGACCAGTGCGTTCTGAAGCTCCAGAGTAGAGCTGTAAAAACGCCAGACGTTAAAAAACGCTCAAAAACGCTACCAAAAAATCAATTCAAAAAAATTCAAAAACATAAATAAATAAATAACATGGACAGGCGTTTTTAAGCTGTAAAAAAGGCTAAAGAAAGTGGCTGTAAAAACGTCCATGGAAATGAAGCCTAAACCTCACATTTTGGTTAAATCTCACCAAACCTTCAAAATCTAGTACATTTTCAAAGAAAAATCTTGAAAACCTGAGAGTGTAATTGAAATCACCAACCATTGTGAACTATTTGCCTGTTGATGATTTAAAATACTTTAAATTTCAATTGTACTGTGCCAACTGTCCCAATAATGTTACCCCCCCCCCCCTTCTAGATTGTAAACTCGAACGAGCGGGGCCTCTTATCCCTCCTGTATTGATTTGTATTGTAACTGTACTGTCTGCCCTCAGGTTGTAAAGCGATGCGCAAACTGTTAGCGCTTTATAAATCTTGTATAATAATGTGTTTATTGTGAAAATATTTTGCTTAACACCTAAAGCAAGAATGTTCTTAAAAGCTCTTTGTTACTGTATACCCATTGCATTCCTTTTTATTGCAGTATTCCTGGTTTTTCTTTGATGCATTGGCAAAAGCCATGGCACTGTACCTTATAGAAGAGAACAAGATCAAGGTAAATTGATATTAGTTATTTGTTACACCATATGCTGCACCATATCTCTAATACATATGAGTTTAAATTGCATCATCAATCTTTATGTTAAAAAAGAAATAAATTCCATCATCAATTGTTTGTTTTGAAATGAGTGGGCAAGGTTATAGAACTGACACCACTAAATGGGGGACCGCGGTCCAGATCTGGATTGGGTCATTGCCCCTCCCGGACCCAGTTCATTGCCCCTTCCCGGACCCAGTTCATTGCCCCTTCCCGGACCCAGTTCATTGCCCCTTCCCGGACCCAGTTCATTGCCCCTCCCGGACCCAGTTCATTGCCCCTTCCCAGACCCAGTTCATTGCCCCTCCCGGACCCAGTTCATTGCCCCTCCCGGGCCCAGTTCATTGCCCCTCCCGGACCCAGTTCATTGCCCCTCCCGGGCCCAGTTCATTGCCCCTCCCGGACCCAGTTCATTGCCCCTCCCGGACCCAGTTCATTGCCCCTCCCGGACCCAGTTTAAGAGATAGTTTTGTCCTCCAGTCTCCACTGCTGTCGTTATCACAGCAGAGCGGAGAGCAGGAGGCAGGAGAGATTGAGAGCAAGACGCACTGCATGGAGGGTGGGAGCAGCTCAAGATACATGCTAGACTGCATGCCATCTCACAGGATCTACAGAAATGTATTCTGTGCAGTGATATTTGACCTGGTCTTTTCATAGATGTTATTTTTAGTGACAAAGCAAGTCTATAAAGAACATTTGTGAGTACCAGATTTTACTATTTTTAATAAAGGTTTCATGGACTTCTAGACTGTAATCTCTACCAAGCAGGCCCTCTGATCCCTCCTGTATTGAATTGTATTGTGACTGTACTGTCTTCCCGGATGTTCTGCGCAAACTGATGGCGTTATATAAGACCTGTATAATAATAATAATAATAATAATGGAAGTGTCACACAATGCTTGTGCGTTTTCTATTCTATAGTATTACACATTTAAGAAGTAAAATGGCCCAATTACTAAAAGAAGAAAATGCATTGATCCATGTTCCCTGGACTTCATGTATACATTACTGCAGCACAGTGGTGTGAATAGGCCCATAGGTTTAAGATTTAGGCTCCATGCACACTGGAGTTTTTTTTAAGTTCCTAGAAGCTGTTATTAGCATTTTTCCTGCTCCTATATAAATAGTGTTATCCTATGTGTCCATGCAAACTACATTAGGCTATTAGTGTTTTTTGAGCTTCAGCGTCTAGGATATGAGTTTTTTGGAGCGTTTTTCCAGCAGAAAAAAATTCTGAATGCGCCTAAACACTCCTAAACGCTTGATAAAACATAAGAAAAAATTGGGCATAAGCTAGCCCAAAGGTCGGACTTTAGAGGCACACGTGGTGAACATGCGGGTTTCTGGTTGGTATGCTAAACGGACTTGTAGCCATGATGGCCCTGAGGGACTGTTGAACCCAATTTAATTTGACTTCTGCTTTGTTGATTGCAGTTTGGGCTTTTGTTTTAGTATTCATGTATATGGAACTGGCTTTACATATATACATATTACTAAGGCTTTTGGCTCTCAGTGTCCAAGTCCATACCACCACCCCACCCTCTGCTTTCTTCTCTCATCCGGTTTTGTTCTTCCATTTGCCAGTATTGATAATACAAGTGCCACGTGGCTACCTAAGTACTTGAAATACTATATATGAGAATACTTGAAGCCTAATGGGTCAGACTATCTTTCATGGATTCCTTTACAATATAGTGAGATCTGTTTTTCTCCAACAATCCCTGAGTCGGTCCTGACGAAGCTAGACAGTGAAACGCGTTGACACACAGGGGCTCACTACTATGTATACTATGCATGTTAATTTTTGTCATGTATTGTGTATATGTTTTTAATGCTTTACCTTTTTTTGCTTTTGAAACATATTGTTATAAATAAAATATATAATTGTATATCTATTACTGTCCATTTTGCCTTCAAAGTCCAACCTTTGGACTATCTTATGCCCAATTTTTTTCTTTTGTTATATCAAATTCCCATACGGTTGTGGCCATAGGAGTGTTTCCTTCATATTTTCTATACTCCTAATTGCTTCTAAAACACTCCTAACAACTTTTTTTAATTTTCTTCATGTACTGTAAAAATGGCAATAAAATGCCAATGCTTCTAAAAGCTACTAAATTACTACTACAAGCTGGCACAAAAATGCTATTATCAGCATTTTTCATCCTGCGTCTTTTTCTAGCCTTTTTTGGGCTTATAAAAAACTGTAGTGTGCATGGAGCCTAATGCCGCATACACACGATCGTAATTTCCGACAAGAAAAGTTGGATGTGAGCTTTTGGTTGGAAATTTTGACCGTGTGTATACCCCATCGGACTTTTTTTGTCGGAATCTCAGACAGCAAAAGTTCTAGTCGGAAATTCCAATCGTCTGTAGCAATTCCGACGCACAGAAAAAACATGCATGTTTGTAATCAAGCCGACGCATGCTCGTAATCATTGAACTTAATTTTTCTCGGCTCGTCGTAGTGTTGTACGTTACCTCGTTCTTGACGGTCGGAATTTTGTGTGACCGTGTGTACGCAACACAAATTTGAGCCAAAACTGAAAAAAATCCACGGTTTTCTTGTCGGAATTTCCGATCGTGTGTACACTGCATAAGGCCCCATACACACTATTAGATTTTCTGAAGATTTTTGTCTTCAGATTTACCAAACCATATAGTGCAAGGGCCTGCCTAATTGCATACAAATTGAAACTTGAAAGCTCTGTACACACGATCAGATATTTGATGGAATCTAATCCGATAGATTTTTTCTTCAGATATCCGATGAAGCTGACTTTCATCAGTCTTGCATACACACTATCAGACTAAATTCCAACCGTGCCAAAACGCAGTGACGTAAAACACTACGACGAGCCGAAAAAAATTAAGTTCAATGCTTCCGAGCGTGCGTCGACTTGATTCTGAGCATGCATGGATTTTTCTCCGATGGAGTTCCACACATACGATCAGATTTTTCTATGTTTTTTTTATCCATAGGTAAAATTTTAAACGTGTTCTATTTTTTAACACCGATGGAAAAAAGACAGATGGGGCCCACACACGATCGGTTTGTCCGGTCTGTTTTTATCGGACAAACCGATCGTGTGTACACGGCTTTAAGGTTTGACCTCATATTATATGGTTTTGGTAAATCTGAAGACAAAAATCTGCAGAAAATCTAATAGTGTGTATGGGGTCTTAGTTTTAGGAGGCTGGGAGTGTGATCGGTCACTCTTGCACAGACATCCTGGGCTAACACCTGACTAGAGGCGGCCATACACGGTTCGACTTTCGAAAGAATTTTCTTTTGAAAATCGTATCAAAGAATTTTCGTACGAATTTCGCACCGTTAGTGGGCTGCAGCAACAGCCGATTTTCGTGCGGCAAACAAATTTGAGAAATTCGACACGTTGGAAATTTTTGGAAAAACAAACGATTTTCTGATCAATGATGGGAGAATCGTGCGAGAAATGTAATAGAAAAAAAATGCGCATGTGCAAGAAAAGAATATTCCCGGGGAGAAACGAATATTCTCGGCAACATGAAAGTTTGGTCGGCCGAATTTCGAAAATCAATGGTGGCATCATCGGATCACAAAAAAAAACGAACTTTCTGATTTTGAAAAGAAAATTTGTTCGAAATTTATGACTACCTAAAGGGCCCTCTTAAATGTAGTCTTTGCATTAGCATTGGAAACACAAGTAACATGACCCCTATTTCCAGCTGTAATAGGTATTCCCAGACCAGGGATTCTGTCTGCGCTACATGTGAGGTTACTAACCTATTGTATACTAATTGCATTTTCTGTTACTGCAGGTACCAAGACCTCAGAGGTTTCCTGACTCTTTCCAAAATATTATACATTCTCTGCTGCTGTCCATAATACCACATGTCACCATACGGTATGGAGAAATACAGGAAGAGTCCAGGAATGTTAACATCAGCTTGGCCCATTTCATAAAGGTAACATTTTATAGATTAGCGCAGGGGAGGAGGTGGACTCGGAGTTATCAAGGCAGACACAATCTGAGTCAGAAGTTTAGGAAATTGTCAACAGATTTGTGACCTATGCTTTGGCTTGTGACTCCTTCACATGATCTGGGGGTTCTGCCAACAAATCTGCAGACATATGTACGATAGTGTGCACATCATGCTCCCCTCTGTAGGCAAACGCCTTCTTGAACCAGGTGATCAGGGGAATGTTTCTACCCAAAACAGCTACTGTATACCATATTTGCCAGCGTATAAGATGACTGGGCGTATAAGACGACCCCCTAATTTTCCAGGAAATTTTTTGGGATATACTCGCCATATAAGACTACCCCCTTCCTACTAGTCTTTCTGGAAGCTGAGGGGTAGCCAGAACAACCGCTGACAGAAACAGGCTTTTTTCAAATCTCACTGTGCCATTACATTACATTACATGCCTCACTGTGCCATTACATTACATGCCCCCACTGTGCCATAACTTGCCCCCACTGTGCCATAACTTGCCCCCACTGTGCCATCACTTGCCCCCACTGTGCCATCACTTGCCCCCACTGTGCCATCACTTGCCCCCACTGTGCAATCACTTGCCCCCACTGTGCAATCACTTGCCCCCACTGTGCAATTACTTGCCCCCACTGTGCAATCACTTTCTCCCCACTGTGCCATCACTTTCCCCCCACTGTGCCATCACTCACGTTTTGCAGATTTCAGTCTCCGTCTGCTGCGAGCGTCCATGATTTGAAAGCCGCGCCTTCTCCTCAGACTGTCCTGTGATAGGCGGAACACCAATTTTCCCAGCAGGGCCTCTGTTCAGTGTTCCGCCTATCACGGACGTCCTCTCGTCCGAGGATGAGAAGGCATCCATGATAGGAGGAACACAGAACAGAGGCGCTGCTGGGAAAATTTGTGTTCCGCCTATCACAGGACAGTCTGAGGAGAAGGCGCGGCTTTCAAATCATGGACGCTCGCAGCAGACGGAGACTGTCACCGGCGTATAAGACGACCCCCGACTTTGAATGCATTTTTTTGCATCCAAAAAGTCGTCTTATACGCCGGAAAATACGGTATATGAAAATACATGCGGGTGGGCATATTTGTTAACAGCTAACAAGTCTACATACTTCTACCCATGTGGCCAGTTTTAAAGTACATTTCTACCCAATGTGATTGCTTTGAATTGAGTAATACGTTTTTGTTTTTTTTGTTGTTGTTGCTGTTTGTGTCCTGTCTCTTTCTCAGCTTTTCATAACTGAGCAGTTCTGACTTGGAAACAATGGGGTTGATTTACTAAAGGCAAATCCACTTTGGACTACAAGTGCTCTGAAAGTGCACTTGGAAGGGCAGTCGCTTTAGATCTGAGGGGAAGATCTAAAATGATGAGGAGGAGGTCTGATGATTTTATCATCCAATCATGTACAAGCAAAAATGCTGTTTTTATTTTCCTTGCATGTCCCCCTCAGATCTACAGCGACTGAACTTCCAAATGCACTTTCAGTGCAAAGTGGATTTGCCTTTACTAAATAAACCCCAGTGGGGTGAACTTACTTAAGGCAAATAGACTGTGCACTTTGCAAGTGGGAGTTGCACTCATTTTCCGAGCTTAGTAAATGTGGTAAAGCGCAGCTGATTTCCATCATCCAATCATGTGCAAGCAAAAACTATTTTTTTTTATTATTTAACTTTGCATTTAAATTTACTAAGGAAAATTACTGCAGCTTCACTTACAAAGTGCATAGTATATTTGCATTTAGCAAACCCACGACAGTGTCTTTGTCCCCATGATTTAGCAGGAGCTAAAGTGGAAGTAAACATGATAATATTTAGTCTATTTTTCAATGGTCATTTAAAAAGACTTTCCATTAAAGTGGAGTTTTTTTTTAAATAAACATTTTAGATGTTCTACATGTTTTTTTTTTTAATCATAATATATAACCAATGCAATATTATTTTTAAGAGGTGTCTAACATTGATGGACCGAGGGTTCGTCTTCAAAATCGTCAATGACTACATGTCTGGATTCAGTCTAAAAGACCCAAAGGTAAATAAAAACACAACTTTGAACATGCATACAATTCTGAGCATTTAAAGGTCATATTTAAATTTTCATGAAAATTGTAAAGGTATACTAACTCCAAAAATCCCGGCCATGCCTCTGGACCCCGTTGCACTTAGTGGCCGCTATGCGCCCTGCTGTTGTACATTGCAATACACAGCTCCAGACGCAGTGTCCATCATAATGCTTGTACAGGCAAGCTCTCATTGGTCAGCGCAGGCACGTTACTTTGCTGACCAATGAGAAACTCATCTGAGGCTTGTTCTTCTGGTAAGGTGGTAAGAAAAAATGAAGCACTTCATGCTGGTCAGCTTGGTTACGTGATCTTACCGACCAATGAGATTTCTATTGCAAGCATTATGATGGATATTATGGTGTACAGACCGATACACTGGCAGTATGGTGCATCATGGCTGCTATGTGCAGTGGTTGGCAGGATTTAGGTCACTTTTTAATTTTTCATGAAAAGATAAACTTACCCTTCAAAGGAAACCTTATGTTAATATATGTGTCGAAGATTTTAGTATAAAAAGCCATATTGAACCAGGTTCATAAGTCTTTGTTTTTATTGCACTGGGCAGGGGTTTTTAACAATGATTTTATTATGCAGACAGTGGGGGTAACTTACTAAAGGCAAATAGACTGTGCACATTGCAAGTGCAGTTTTTTCAGAGCTTAGTAAATGAGGGAAGCTCTGCTGACTTCCATCATCTAATCTCACGCAAGCAAAAATAATGCTGTTTTTTATTTTCCTTGAGTGTGATTGGGTATTCTTTGCAAAGTGAAGCTCTGGAGCATCTGCAATCAATCCCAGTATCTCAAAATCAGCACCTGAAATGTGCAAGTTCGCTGTTATGCTTGCCATACATGGCTTTGAGTTTTGTCCAATTCTTGCTGATTTGGCCAAATTCCAAGCCGTGGGTGGCCCTGTCAGCACCACCCAGCTTAACAGATTTCAGTCTGAAAATCACAGTGGCTGGGTGGACAATTGTCGATCAAACAGGACTGCAGCCAATTAGATGCAGTTATTCTTTTGGGTATTCTAACAGCCATGGGTGCTCCGACTGTTGAATTATATTAGCTGGCAAGGGAGATTTCTCCACCTACCCCACAGGGCTTAACGAGAGAAATCCTAGCATGTATGGCAAGTGACTCTAAAATTTGTGTACATTTTTGCAATTGTGGACTCAAAGTAAACACGTGGATTGTAAGTAAAAAAAAAATATTCCTTTAAGTGTATGTCAAGGCAGACAAATGCAGTATATCACTGCAGTATTCGCATAATTTTCCATGTTTTTATCTGTTTAACCTTTTAGCTGCCAGGACTTTACTTTTAACTTAAAACACAGGATCAATAGAATTAAAAGATGGTGCTACTGATTTTGGTCTCTTTATACTTCTCAGATTCTGATCAAAACTATTCTTTTACGCATATAAAACAAAACCCCCAAACAACCCTAACTCAACGCGCCAGTCAGTCTGCTACAACCAAATTAACCTGTCTAACAGTTTGCGCTAAAAATTAGGGTTTACCACACATTTGTAAATACATGCATAAGCTGCAGAGGCTGCGACAAGGCACCCCAGAATTATCTGCAGTCTTAACGCTATACATTTTTGAGAGCCTCCATAGTAGAAGCACATGCATTATAATGGATTGGCAGAGGACAGGTGAGCCTGGAAGGTTCTCATCCCTCAAAGGCATAGGGGCGCACTGGACACCCAGCATATAGCACCATGGCAGCAAAGGTCCAGTGTGTCCCCTCAACAGTATTCCAACAGTACAGACAAATGGCCAATGCCCCCACCTATAGCTGGCCTACGAAGCACATGGAAGGGAAATGCATGTAAAACAAAACCAAAGAATGGTATCATGAAGGAAAAGAGAAACACTTGCCATAGTGGAAACCAGTAGAGTATGCAGTTTTAAAAGGTATATGCACTTACAACGAATAGGTCCAGGTTCAACAACAAACTGGACAGGGTTGTGTCCATATACGGGGATCCTCTAGCGAAAACAGTGAATGCTATGGTGGTTCAGTGGGATCAGTACACCCTGATTTATGCCTTTCCTACCCTGAATCTTCTTTCTTGTCTGCTTAGAATCTGTGATTCCTATGATGCTAAAACCTAGATAGTCTACTTCATTGGACATGGAAGAACACTTATTGCTACCCTAATGTCCTGTACACACGATCGGATATTTGATGGAATCTAATCCGATGGATTTTTTCGTCGGGTATCCGATGAAGCTGACTTCCATCGGTCTTGCCTACACACCATCGGTCAAAAATCCGACCGTGTCCAAACGTTGTCACGTAAAACACTACGACATGCTGAGAAAAATTACGTTTAATGCTTCCGAGCATGCGTCTACTTGATTCTGAGCATGTGTGGATTTTTATCCATAGAAAAAATTTAAAACATGTTCTATTTTTTTTCACCGATGGGAAAACAAACCGATGGGGCCCACACACAATCGGTTTGACCGATGAAAACAGTCCATCGATCTGTTTTCATCGGACAAACCAATCGTGTGTACAGGGCTTAAGAGTTTCTCTGTAGAACAAATCCTCTACTTTCTTCAGCTGGATCTGCACCAGTGTCAGTCCAAACATGTAAAGTTTTACATTGAAAATGATAGATACATGACCTCTAATTTAGCTTTTTGACATTCTTTTTGGGTACTTGTATGTCCTGATAAATCCCTATAGTTTCCATATTTTTATGTATGAGCCTGAATCTGAAAATGCAAGCAGAGTGTACTGATTCATTGCCTCCTACTGTGGCCTCATTCATCCGCTTACACTGAAGAATGAGAGAGAAGTTGCGCAATACAAGGTCTCATGTCAAGTGACTGCAGTGTTATCTAGAAATCATTTGAGAAACCTGGTAAGTCTGGCATGATAAAAAATGTAAATGAAAGGCAATGCTTTAATATCAGCAGAATTACAATGTTTACTAATTAGCTGTTCACGGTAGTTGTACTTGTTACCTGAAACATCTGGAGTTTTGCCATAGGCTCAAACCGAAGGCACATGACCTACTTTTCTTCTTTCTTTATAGATATTAAATGAATACAAATTTGAGTTTCTACAAACCATCTGCAACCACGAACACTTTATTCCCTTAAATTTGCCAATGACGTTTGCCAAACCCAAGCTACAGAGAGTTCAAGGTAAAATACAGACTCGTCTCCATAATGCTTTTACCGAATGCAACTTTTTTCCACCCAAGGCAAAATACCTTTAAAGCCTCGTACACACGATAGGTTAACCAGAGGACAACGGTCTGAAGGACCGTTGTCATAGGTTAACCGATGAAGCTGACTGATGGTCCGTCACGCCTACACACCTTAGGTTAAACAACCGATCGTGTCAGAACGCGGTGACGTAAAACACAACGACGTTCTGAAAAAAACGAAGTTCAATGCTTCCAAGCATGCGTCGACTTGATTCTGAGCATGCATGGATTTTTAACCGATGGTCGTGCCTACTAACGATCGGTTTTGACCTATCGGTTAGGAATCCATAGGTTAATTTTTCACCTATGGTTAAATACACACACACACACGATCGGTTTTGACCGATGATAACGGTCCTTCAGACCGATGTCCTCTGGTTAACCGATCGTGTGTACGAGGCCTTACTGAGCATAGAAGCACTGAAAATTAGTTACTTTCTGTTAATCAGTATGCAGTTATGGGAAATGTCAGTTAAGCAGCCACAATATATTGCTAGAGTGACTAGTGAACACAATAGATATGTATGGTAATTCGAATTGGCTCCTGAATGCCCTGATTTTGATCACCAATTGATACATTGAATAGATGTGGGTATAGGGAAATTGATGGGTAATGTCACATAAGTCCCTGAACTGTCGTTTGGAAGCTCTATACAGTGCCCTATTTAATGCAGACCCCCCTATTTAATTTCTTCTGAAGAAACTGTATGACCAATAGAATATTTACATAATCATTTTTCCCAGAAATGGGCTTTGGGGCAATCTGCAAAATAAAAAAATGACAAATTAAATAATTTATTAAACACCAATGAATTAATCTGGCTCAATTTGAACACTAAGGCCTCGTACACACGACCGAGTTTCTCGGCAAAAGCCAGCAAGAAACTTGCTGGGAGATATTTTTTTGCCGAGGAAACCAGTCGTGTGTACATTTTCGGTGAGGAAACTGTTGAGGAACTCGACGAGCCAAAAAGAGAGCAAGTTCTCTATTTCCTCGACGGGAATGGAGAAACTTGCCTTGTCGAATTCCTCGACAGCCTGACAAGGAACTCGACGAGGAAAACGATGTGTTTCGCCCGTCGAGTTTCTCGGTCGTGTGTACGAGGCTTAACCCATTAACTAACCTATTAATTACATATTTTTAACATGTTTTTATGTAATTATGTATTTATTTTACAGTGTGGCTCTGCCGGTCACACAGATCCCTTATCTCCTTACAGCTGCTGTGAGTGAAAGGAAAGAAAGTTAAAAATGAAAATAGGCAGTGGGAACGTTTGTTGCTGTGCATATGCTAATCATTGCGATCATGTGATCAGCCAGTCAACTGACAAACATAGCATTGTGGACATGCCAGAAAAAACGCTGTCTGCTCATGGTGGGTGCTCAGAAACAACACCACAGATTTAAATAAGACCCAGTGCTATGTACATTGGGTCTTCTGATGGATTTAAGAAGGGTTTTAGATTTCTGGTAATACTGTCTCTTTAATTACTATTCTCCTACCAATGGGACCTGTCTGCAAAAAAAAGATTCTACTTTACACTATAGGGTCATCACAAGCTGGTTAAACTAAACACCTAAAATGTGTTTAGTGCACATCCTCCATCCTCAACATGCCACCAAGTATCATTGCATACTGTGTTGAGTCTATCCATACAACTATCATTTTTAGCGGCAAGGGTACCCAATCAAAAGAGTTTTTTTTTTTCTCCGCACGTTATTTAGTAGTTTGTTATGTTACAAGTTTAGATGTCAGTGGTGCTTTGTAAAGCACTTTCGTTAAATATTTACATGAATGAAAGTGTATTTCCAGAAGGAAGTGTATACAGTTCGTCACATAAAATTTATGAATACTTAGTTTTGGTTGCTCTGCTGGCATATTTTACCACTTTATATACTATAAGCCTTTGAATGCACCGCAGTTCACATACCAGTTAAACTTCTCCACTTTTAAATGGCTTGGCAAAGCCATCACATAGCATAGTTATTTGTAAATCACTAAGCTACTGTGACGAACATTGCTTCTTCTGGCTGTCAGAAAAACAATTCTCTAAGCAACATTCGTAACCATAAGTTAAAACCCCCCAGTATTTGAGTTTATTGAACACAAGATTGTCTTCTAACCCCTAATTAAAAATATTTTTAATATTTGTTTTTGTTTTTTTACATTTATCTGGTCTCTGGCTGTAAAGGCACTATCTTGGAGCCCAGGTTCACACTTACCTAGGTGGATGCAACATCACTTCAATGCTACATCTGTTCCCCACCAGATCCAACACTAAGAACTGAGCAATCAAACACTGCCAATCGCTCGGTTCTCACAGCTCCATGAGCAGAGTGCTGGTGACTGCCAGTCACTGGCCCTCTGCTCTACCACCCCCCCCCCCCCCTAGCGCTCACTGGAGTGCTGGGCTGTGGAGGGGGTGGGAGCGACCGGCTTAGGCTCTTAGTGCTTTGCTGAGACGCTGAGCCGGGTGCTTGTCCAGGCATGTGGGAGGATTCTGACCATATGGTTGTGAAGTTTACCGGGCCTGGATTGGCTCTGTGACATCAGCCGACAGCGGGCTTCAGTCTGATGAAAACCGGTCACAGGAGTGCAGAACGAACTGCACTCCTGTGATCCACAGGAAAAGTACAACCAAACAAGCTTTGGCTGTACTTCTCCTTTAAGCCTAAAAACAAACATATTTGTTAATAATTCTTAGATGCGGTGAATGCATTCATTTTTGGTAGGCTTTTTCCTTTAATTTCTTCTAGCAATCTGGCCAGTAAATCCGTTATTCATCAGCTTACTTTAACAGACCAGTTGACCAGAAAAAGTGGCAGTTAGAGTCAGTTTTTTAAATAATTTTTATTGTAACTGAAACAAAGATACAGATAGAGGTTTGTTTTGTGCTTTTATCCACTAAAACCGTCTTCCAAAAAGGAAACAAATGTTGCTGTAACTGCTTAAATTTTTTTGACTGGGAGCAGAGCTTGTCCGGAGTGCAGAATGAACTGCAACTGCAAAGTACAACCAAACAAGCTTGGATCCTCCTCTTCTTGGGTCCCTCTTCTGAGCTCCTGGTACCTCTCTCCTGTCGAGTGCCCTCACAGCAAGCAGCTTGCTATGGGGGCACCCGAGCCAAGTCACAGCTCCTTCATTTAGTGTTCATTTAGACATGGAGCTGCAGCTCAGCCCCCTCTCTCTCCTGAAGGGTCAGGGGGCACCTGCTTTGATTGACAGCAGGTGCCAATGGCACCGCTGCTGAGTCTCAGCCAATCAGGAGGGAGAGTCTTGGACAGCCAAAACACTTGTGGACATCGCTGGATAGAGATGGGGCTCAGGTAAGTATTAGGGAGGCCAGGAGGGCTGCTGCACACAGTTTTAACATATATCATTGGCCATTTGCCATGTGGTGGTTACAACACTTTTCATTTTGAGCACTTTTTTTTATTTTATACACCCCCAACGAAGCTGGGTGAACCAGAGTGAAACCTGTAGGGTATTTTTCTTAGTGAGTTTATGGTATTTTGGTTGGTGGGGAGTTTTTTTTTTTTTTGCTAAGTTATTCTCATATCTCCTAGTTATCAGTGGCCAGGAGTAAGGCTGGGTTCACAGTTAAAGCGGAGGTTCACCCAAAAATCAACTTTCTACCATTAGATCCAGCATACTGCTGACATCTGCAGTATGCTGTTTTTTTTTTTTTTTTTTGTACTTATTGTTTTATCAGCCGTTGTTATCCAGCTCCGAGCGGGGATTTCTGCGGGAAATAGGCGTTCCTAAGCCAAGCGGATTTGATTGACGGGCTGCTAAAGCGCGTCACGCCTTCCGGAAATACTCGAGGTGACACTCGGGTGTTAACGGCGCCTGCCGCGTAGAGCTGACTGCGCAGGCGCCGTAAACACTCGAGTGTCACTTCGGGTATTTTCTGAAAGCGTGACGCGCTTTAGCAGCCTGTCAATCAACTCCGCTTGGCTTAGGAACGCCTATACCCGGAAGGAATCCCCGCTCGGAGCCGGATAACAACGGCTGATAAAACGATAAGTACAAAAATGTCAGCAGTATGCTGGATCTAATGGCAGAAAGTTGATTTTTGGGTGAACCCCCGCTTTAAGCACGTAGCTTCTCAAAGCAGGGGTGCGGTGCATCCCCATTAACCGTTTCAGGTCCAATTTCAGCCCAAATTTTGTTGCTGAATTCGGACCTAAAACCGACCAGAAGACGCACAGGACTTCTATGCAATTCGCACTGGAGCCGCTCCGGAGATGTGTGAACCGACTCCATAGAGAGCCGGTCACAATCTCCTGACATGTGAATTGGATAATGGGATACCTGCATCCAGTTTGCAATAATGTGAACCCAGCCTCAGTGTTTTATTGCAATCAGGACATGTTTTAAGTCAAGGAAGAATGGAAGTAAGAGATTGCATTTAGGAGAAGGAGCATAGAGTAGGGTGATTTCTATCAGTTGATTAGAACCCCTATGCTTCCTTTTTGTACTTCCTTTAGTTGTTTACTGCAGTATAGACAGAGACACTAAGAGGAGATAGAGTTCAATGACAAATTGCAGTATCTCTCAGTTCAACCCCTTCCTATAAGTAAAAAACACACATCAAACAAATCTACTTTAATAAAGTCCTAAACATTCTTAGGCGTCGTCTCTAGGTTTCCTGACAGACGCACCTTGTGAGAGTTGATTATATCATAAGATTTACTGATAGATACTATCAAACATCCCTTGCTAGCAATTTGCATTAAATACAAGTGTAATTATGAATTTTTAATCACATGCTCAGTCTAAACTGCCCAGGTTTGTATCAGGTTTACTTTAACCATGTTGCCAATAGTGAGAACCATCTTTAAGCCCATGTTCACATTGGGCCGATTTGCATGCGATTCCCTGGCCACTGATAACTAGGAGATATGAGAAAACTTAGAAATAAAACCTTATATATATATCATATCTAAATGTGATAGTGCACCCAAACGCACTAAGAAAAATACCCTACACTTTTCACTCTAAAAAAAGAGCTTTGCCAGCGGTGTAAAAAAAAAAGGGCTGTAATCACCACATGGCATATGGGCAATGATATATGTTAAAACAATTAGTAGATAAAGAGATATTTGAAGTGAAGCTATGTATAAAATTGACATTTTCTGCCAAAGTTGAGCTTCTCACATCCTCTTTGAGCCTCCCCTACCGGTCCTTTAAAGCAGTATTTAACCCCAAAACAAAAAAAATTATTTAACATATTGCATCTTACCAATCCTTTAAAGGGTTTGTAAAGTCAGAAGGTTTTTTATCTTAATGCATCTCAAACATAGAGCTTAAACAAGAGTAGGAAACAAAAGAGTAAAGAAATAGAAAGTGATAGCACAATAGGGAGGGAGGTGGATGCCAGGGGACGAGTTCTGCTCCCAGTCAACATTTTTTAAGCAGTTACAGCAATATTTGTTTCCTTTTGGCAAAACGGTTTACATAAGTGGGTAAAAGTACAAAACCGACCTCTATCTGTATCTTTGTTTCAGTTTCAATATAAAATTATTGAATATTAAAAGCTGACTCTAACCGACACTTTTGCTGGACAACTTGTTCTGTTAAAGTAAGCTGATTAATCACAGATTTACTGGCCAGATTGCCAAAAGAAAATAAAGGAAAAAGCCTACCAAAAAAACGAATGCAGCCACCGCATTTAAGAATTGTTAACAAACATGTTTGTTTTTTGGCTTAAAGGAGAAGTACAGTCAAAGCTTGTTTGGTTGTACTTTTCCTGTGGAGCACAGGAGTGAAGTTCGTTCAGCACTCCTGTGACCCATTTTCATCAGACTGAAGTCCGCTGTCGGCTGATGTCACAGAGCCGGTCCAGGCCCGGGAAAGATCACAACCATATGGTCGGAATCCTCCCACATGCCTGGACCAACACCCGGCTCAGCCTCTCATCGAAGCGCTAAGGTCCTGAGCCGGTCGCTCCCACCCCCTCCACAGCCCGGCACTCCAATAAACGCTGAAGGGTTACTGGCAGGCACTGGCTCTGCTCACAGAGCTGTAAGAACCAAGCGATTGGCAGTATTTAATCGCTCAGTGCTCAGTGCTCAGTGTTGGAGGGACAGATGCAGCATCGGAGTCAGACAAAAACAAATCCCTTACTTCTCTTTTGTCACTGCTTAAAGGAAATAAGTGGCTTAAATGTTGATTAGTAAGTGATATTAAGGTCAGGGCCAAACTCCATTGTTACAGAGATTTACAACTTCAGGTGTCTATACCTAATGAGCTACGAATCAAAGCTGCAGTTTTCATTAAAGGTGTTTGTGTGTTCCGTAGAATTATTGCACAGGCTTGAGACAAGTTTGCCTTGATATCACTTTTAAACAATGAAGAGAACCAGTTTACCTTTTTAGAGTTATATGTTGGTTGGTAGATAATCTATATGTCTGTATGTACGTCAAAGACATAAGATTCCTGATTGGGCAACTGTCCATATTCTTATGGGCACCACTGACATCTCCAGCCATTGGATTCGAGGATGTTCAACCATGATGACATTTTGCAGTCCACGTGTTGCTTTTTTCAAGATGTTGTTGTAGCTGGGGATGTCTTCCTGTTCTCTACTACACTCTACATCATATAAACCAACCGTGCATGTTTATGGATAGCAGTTTCATAAGATAGATCTCTATTATGCCTGTATGTCTGACTGCTGTTTGGTGTATATGGTTAAGCGAATGCATACCTATTTATTTTACTGTTTATTCTTGGCTTTGTTAAGTTTGATCGCAGTTAGTTTATGTATAGAACAGATTCTTAATGTAAGACATACTGTATAGCATTTCAGTGCTGCATGGCCGTTTGTAAATGAAGTACATTTTTAATTTGCAGAGAGTAGTCCACACTTTTGCAGAGAGTAGTCCACACTTATCTGGCTTACAGTAGGTGAACCCGATTTTGTGTCAATCTCGCTCTCTTTCTCGGCGAGATTGAGCACCTACGAGCCCCATCGCGGGAGCCAGCGCCGAGCTGGCTTGCCGCGATGGAGACAGAGCCGTCATAGAAGCGACGGGAGATCCGACTTGGATTCCCGCCAATTCTACACGTGTGCGGCATTTGTTATGAATCCTGAGGGGGAAGTCCCCGCCGGATTTTAAATAAAAATCCGGCATGGGTCCCCCCCTCAGGAGTATACCGGGCCCTTAGGTCTGTTATGGGTTGTAAGGAGAGCCCCCCTACGCCGAAAAAAACGGCGTAGGGGGTCCCCCTACAATCCATACCAGACCCGTATCCAAAGCACGCTACCCGGCCAGCCAGGAAGGGAGTGGGGACGAGCGAGCGCCCCCCCCCCCCTCCTGAGCCGTACCAGGCTGCATGCCCTCAACATGGGGGGGTTGGGTGCTCTGGGGCAGGGGGGCGCACTGCGGCCCCCCCACCTCAGAGCACCCTGTCCCCATGTTGATGAGGACAGGGCCCCTTCCCGACAACCCTGGCCGTTGGTTGTCGGGGTATGCGGGCGGGAGGCTTATCGGAATCTGGGAGCCCCCTTTAATAAGGGGGCCCCCAGATACCGGCCCCCCACCCTAAGTGAATGAGTATGGGGTACATCGTACCCCTACCCATTCACCTGCAAGAAAAGTGGTAAAAACACAAATAAACCACACAGGGTATTAAAATATTTTATTAGTCTGCTCCGGAGGCCGCCCCCTGTCTTCTTTATTAGCTCTTTTACCAGGGGGAGCTTCTTCTTTGACGTCTTCGGGTGGGTGGGGGCCGCCGTCTGGTTCTCTTCCACCGCCGGGGGCGGTGGCTTTTAAAAAAGCCCCCACCCCCCCGGCGGGTTTCCTCCGGCGTCTTCGGCGGGGCTCTTCTTCTTCCGCTATCCCGACGGGTCTTCTCCGCTATCCGGGGGGTCTCCTTCTATGTTCGCCGCTCTCCGCTGTTGACTCGTCGCACCCCGGTTCTTCGTCTCGCAGTCCGGTCCCTTCTTCCGTGCTGTACGTCTTCTTCCGTGCTGTGAGTTCTTCTTCCGTGCTGTGACGTCATGTTCTTCACTTCTCTTCTTCTCCCGATGTTGACACGCCGGTCCTTCTCGCTGAAATGACGGATGCGCGCCTTGCATCGGACCTATATAGGCCTCACAGTCCCATCATGCTCTGTACCTACCCATGTGATACCTACCCACCCATGTGATAAGCCTCCCGCCCGCATACCCCGACAACCAACGGCCAGGGTTGTCGGGAAGGGGCCCTGTCCTCATCAACATGGGGACAGGGTGCTCTGAGGTGGGGGGGCCGCAGTGCGCCCCCCTGCCCCAGAGCACCCAACCTCCCCATGTTGAGGGCATGCAGCCTGGTACGGCTCAGGAGGGGGGGGGCGCTCGCTCGTCCCCACTCCCTTCCTGGCTGGCCGGGTAGCGTGCTTTGGATACGGTTCTGGTATGGATTGTAGGGGGACCCCCTACGCCGTTTTTTTCGGCGTAGGGGGGCTCTCCTTACAACCCATAACAGACCTAAGGGCCCGGTATGCTCCTGAGGGGGGGACCCATGCCGGATTTTTATTTAAAATCCGGCGGGGACTTCCCCCTCAGGATTCATAACAAACGCCGCACACGTGTAGAATTGGCGGGAATCCAAGTCGGATCTCCCGTCGCTTCTATGACGCGCTTGCTGGGATGTGCTGTCACTATTCCAGTGAGTGCGAGATCTCGGCACCATGTCGCCAAGTATCAGCGCGACGCTGTCGTGCTACAAACACAATATCACAAACACCTACTGTATATACTAAGGCAATTGTAAGAGCAATGGTGTTAAAAGTTGGCGAACACATTGGTTTCATTGACCTTAGTAAGCTGTACTGTGTTGCGCTGCACCTTCACGTTGCCAATTACCTTTTATTTACAAATTCATTGTATATTTTGTTCACCCAAGTGTGCATGCTTATACCTATGGAGAATGGAGGCGGATCATAGCCAACCACTTAAAGGACTGGTTTATCTTAGGGAAGAACAGTGGTGATCGCCTTTTTTTCATTGTGGTCATTTGCTGTTGTCTCTGCCAGCCATCAGTGTCTGGTGTCGTCATTTGCTGCCCATTGACATGGCAGGCACCTAATGTATATTGTTATCGTTGTACTATTTCTACATCTTGTTATGTTGCTTGGGACTTAAGCTTATGTACACAGTGTATGAAGTCTGATTCTATGTTTTGATACTTGTACCTCTTCTTTTCACAATGCCACTAGATCTGTTATCATACGCTGTGGAGCGGTTTGGCTCTGTAGGTAGGTTGGCTTAGCAGACCTAATTCACTTCTAGAAATCAGAGCTGCTACATACATTTGCCAATCAATGTGCTTCCTACTAATGTCACTAACAGCAGAGCAAGCACATGGCTGGACTTTATTACTAACAAAATTAATCTGCAATCAATGTATTAGTGATTATTCCTGGTCAATCATAGTGTAAGCACCAAGCATATGTCTGCTTAAGGCCGGGTTCACACTGGTGCGACATGACACTAGTACTACTTTGGATCCGACTTTGCCCTGCGACTTGAAGCCAACATACGTCTGACTTTTAATGAACGGGGATCCGACTTGGATCCCTGCCAATACCAGGCACTGTGTTTGATATGAATCTTGAGGGGGGAACTCCACGCCAAATTTTAAATAAAAAAACCGGCATGGGTTCCCCCTCCAAGAGCATACCAGGCCCTTGTGTCTGGTACAGATTTAAAGGGGAACGCCTACGCCGAAAAAAACGGCATTGGGTCCCCCCAAGATCCACACCAGACCCTTATCTGAGCATGGAGCCTGGCCGGTCAGGAAAGGGGGTGGGGACGAGCGAGCGCCCCCCTCCTGAACCATACCAGGCCGCATTCCCTCAACATGGGGGGTGAGTGCTTTGGGGCAGTGGGACATGCCCCGGGACTGTGACGTCCTACGGGCGGGGTCAACGGGTGACATCACCTGGTGACCACGCCTCATGCCTATATAAATGGTTGTGCATTACAGCGGGAGAGCTCATCGAGTCAACATCGGGACAGGAGAAAGAGGGAAGAAGATGGCGGAGAAGACCGGGCCCCCCGCTAGTAAAAGAGCTGCAAGAAGAAGTCTTAGAAGACCCCCGAAGTCGGAAGAGACCCCCGAAGTCGGAAGAAGACCCCCGGAGCTGCCTAATAAATTACTTTTCCTCTTGACACTTTTCCCCCAGGTGAATGGGTAAGGGTACGATGTACCCCATACTCATTCACATAGGGTGGGGGGCGGTATCTGGGGGCTCCCTTGTTAAAGGGGGCTCCCAGATTCGGTTAAGCCCCCTGCCCGCAGACCCCGACAACCAACGGCCAGGGTTGTCGGGAAGAGGCCCTGTCCTCATCAACATGGGGACAGGGTGCTTTGGGGCACCCCCCTGCCCCAAAGCACTCACCCCCCATGTTGAGGGAATGCGGCCTGGTACGGTTCAGGAGGGGGGGCGCTCGTTCGCCCCCACCCCCTTTCCTGACCAGCCGAGCTGCGTGCTCGGCTAAGGGTCTGGTGTGGATTTTGGGGGGACCCCCACGCCGTTTTTTCGGCATAGGGGTTCCCCTTTAAATCCATACCAGACCCAAGGGCCTGGTATGCTCTTGGAGGGGGAACCCATGCCGGTTTTTAATTAAAAATTTGGCGTGGAGTTCCCCCTCAAGATCAGCAGAGCACAAGTTGCATGCAAGACGGCGTTCCGACTTTGATCCGTCTTCAATGATATTCAATGGAGTGAAGTAGGATCAAAGTCGGACCAAAGTAGTACAGGGAGCATTTTCAAAGTCGGCCCGACATGTGTCAAACCAGTTAAGACGACTCCCATAGGGAAACATTGGTTTTCACACGTCATGCGACAAAAGCTCCCAATGTTGGAGCGTTTGTCGGACCAGTGTGAACCCGGCCTTAAAGTGAAAGAAGGTAAGGGAAAGGAATGTGGTCTGAACAGATTATTCCTTTTTTTAACAATTCGTCTAGAATAGATAGTAAATATTCAGGAAAATGGGTAAATCCATATGTATTCCCACTTCCCTGGTAATAGAAACAGTTTTCATTGATTGAGAAAAAATGTGGTCTAAACAGATTTTTCCTTTTTTTTAACAGTTCATCTAGAATAGATAGTAAATATTCAGGAAAATTAGTAAATCCATATGTATTCCCACTGCCCTGGTAATAAAAACAGTTCTCATTGATTGTCAGATCGCCTTGCATGTGTTTTCAAATTACAGTAAATAGCCTTGTTTTGAGGGGGTTATGATAAATGGCCCTCCCCAAACAGAACATTGCGCTAAACCTGCAGGTAAAAAAAAAAAAAAAACAGAACCTTCATTAGGTGGAAAAGTGATTTTCATAATAAAGTTGTCAGTGCCTCTACCCAAGACAGGGCCTCTGTGAACATAGGGGGTTCTCTTCCTGGAAAATGAATCAGTAATTTAATCAAATTAATTGGGAGCAGAATAATTACCGCAGCTAGCAAATAACATTAACCATGTATATACAGATGCACACCAGTGTGGAAATAATACAAGCTTTATATAATAAAAACCGCTGGACCCAGAAAAATAAAAAACGCTCCGCCAACAACGAAGGCTAACCGCCAAATGCCCGCTCTGCCATTTGACAGTTCTTAAAGCGGGAGTTCACCCATTTATAAAAAAAAAAAATTTCTCCCCTTAGCTTCCTGCTCGTTCGGTCTAGGGGAATCGGCTATTTGTATTAAAATATGAGCAGTACTTACCCGTTTTCAAGCTGCATCTTCTTCCGTCGCTTCCGGGTATGGGTCTTCGGGAGCGGGCGTTCCTTCTTGATTGACAGCCTTCCGAGAGGCTTCCGACGGTCGCATCCATCGCGTCACTCGTAGCCGAAAGAAGCCGAACGTCGGTGCGGCTCTATACTGCGCCTGCGCACCGACGTTCGGCTTCTTTCGGAAAATCGTGACGCGATGGATGCGACCGTCGGAAGCCTCTCGGAAGACTGTCAATCAAGAAGGAACGCCCATTCCCGCAGCCCATACCCGGAAGCGACAGAGAGGATGCATCTCGTAAACGGGTAAGTACTGCACATATTTTAAAATAAATAGCCGATTCCCCTAGTAAAAACGAGCAGGAATCTAAGGGGGAAAAGTGCCCTCTAAGGGTGAACCCCCGCTTTAAATAGGTAAGGGGTGGGGCCACCTGATGATCTCACCTGGTTGCACCATCCCCTTGTGATGTCACCGACCAGCGTGCACCTGTCTGTGATGTCACAAGGGGGTGGGTCTACCATGTGCCATCACCAGGGCTAAGCTTTTTTTTCTTTTTTCAGGCCTGGCAGTGTGGCAGGTGTCGTGATTAACGATAGAGCTACATTTTAATTTTTTTTTAATAAAGAAATTGTCAAAACTGCCTCCTGTCTTTGTTTTTTACACTTTTTTGGGTGAATGGGTAGGGGTACAATGTAGCCCAAACTCATTCACATAGGGAGGGGACCAGGATCTTCCAGATTCAGATAAGCCCCCTACCCGCAGACCCCCACAACCACAGCCCAGGGTTGTCGGAAAGAGGCCCTTGTCCCCATCAACTCTGCCCCCCCAGTCCAAAGCACCCCCCCATGTTGAGGGCATGTGACCTGGAATGATACTTGCTGGCCCCCTCCCCTTTCTTTACCCGCTGGGCTGTATGCTTGGCTAAGGGTCTGGTATGGATTTTGGAGAGGGGCCCCACGCCGTTTTTTTCCCCTTTTTCTGTGGGGTTCCCCATAAAATCTATACCAGACCCTAAGGATTGGGGGGCCAACGCCGTTTTTTTTAGATTTTTGTATTGCTGGCAATAGAATTGTATTGCCGGCAATTTAAATGTCATTTGTTTTCTTTATAAATATAATTTTTGCTGCAGCATGTTCTTTACAAAGATGCACCACTTTACAGACAGCCTAAGGGGACCCCCCAGACACTATATTTAAAGGAATTATTCATTTTTATTGGTTTAACTTTAACCATTTAAGCACCGGAAGATTTCCCCCCTTAATGACCAGGCCATTTTTGCTATATGGCACTTTAACTGACAATTTTGCGGTCGTGCGACGCTGTACCCAAACAAAATTGATGTTCTTTTTTTTACCACAAATAGAGCTTTCTTTTGGTGGTGCTCAATCACCTCTGTGGTTTTTATTTTTTTGCGCTATAAACAAAAAATATTCTTCTACATACTTTTGCTAACAAAATTCACAATAAACGTGTACTGATTGGTTTGCGCAAAAGTTATAGCATCTACAAAAAATGTATAGATTTATGGTATTTTTATTACAATTTTTTTCATTTACTAGTAATGGTAGTGATCAGCAATTTTTAGCGAGACTCCAATATTGCGGCAGACAGAACGGACACCTTTGATACTTTTTTGGGACCAGTAACATTTATAAAAATGCACTGATTACTGTATAAGTTACACTGGCAGGGAAGGGGTTAACACCAGTGGTGATCAAGGGGTTAAATGTGTTCCCCAGGAGGTGTTTCTAACTGTGGGGGGACGGGGACTGACTGGGAGTACAGAGAGATCACTGTTCCTAATCACTAGGAACAGATGATCATTCTGTACCTCCCTGTCAGAACGGGGATCTGTTTGTTTACATTGACAGATCTCCGTTCTGACTCTCTGTGGAGCGATCATGGGTGGCCAGCTACAATTGGCTCCCCCGCTGTGCAGCAGGCACATGCCTGCTATAGCTGTAAAATGGGCCGACGTACAGCTACAGCGATTCACGGGAACGAGACGATCTGCTGCTGTATAATGACGGCGGCTGGTCGGCAAGTGGTTAAGCATCATTAAAATCACTGCTTCTGTAAAAACTCTGCTCCTGTAAAAACTGTCTTTAAAAAATAAAAATAAATTGCATTGATATATGTCCCCCCAGGGCAGCATCAGGGGCCCCATACCTTTTTTATGGCCAATAACTTGCATATAAGCCTTCACCTTTTGATTTTTCAAGTTCAGGTCCCAAAGACTTCAATAGGGTTTGGGTCCGAAATTGTGTGATGTTCGAGAGTTGGCGCAAACCGAACTGGGGGGTGTTTGGCCCAACTCTAGTTCAATAAAGTGTGTAAAATGCATGCATACATGCGTTTTTAGTGCATTTGTGGCATAATTTTGTGTTTAAAATCCAGTCTCCACCCACATAAAAATGCATAAAGCATGAAAAAATGCATCGTAATCCCACTACAAAATCACACTGAAAATCACATTAAATTTCAGCCCATGCCCTGTGCAGTGGTCCCCCGCTGGTGCTCTTCTCTGTGTCACCATAGCGAGTTGCTTGCCATGGAGGAACACCTGCGGGCTTGCTCCTGAGCTGCACTGCCTATATCCATAGACACATACAACTTGACTCGGCCCTGCCCCCAATCCCTTCTTACAGCATTTGATTGACCCGAGTCCCTGTGAGAAGAGGAAGAGAGGGAAGAAAATACTGCAGCCGGGCACAGCGCTGGATCCCTGAAATGCTCGGGTAAGTGTTTAGAGAAGGGGGTAGGAAAGTAGTTAGTGGGATTTTTTTTACCTTAATGCAGGTACACCCACTTTAAGGGGCAATCTTCCAAAATGTACTTACTGTCATCTTGACCTTTTAATCTGTCTGTAGTTTGGACGGTTCCCCTTCTTATCTGTTTAATTCGCTCCATTATTCTTGATGGAGACAGTCTGATCACTAACAATTCGTGATCGACCTCACATTTCTGTACTAGCTCCATACACAAGCACTGGATGTTAATGAGAGAGGTCGCTTCAGGTAAGGATGTGTACAGTTTTTCTGGGTGGAAGTCTGGCCTGGGTGAGTTTTAGCTTGGTTCAATGCTAAGCAAATTAAGCATCTAATTCATCATACATATACTTTGGGCATGGCAGAAATGCATGGCAGACACCAGCGTTTGGCTTGTAGCCCCATATAGAAGTTGTTTCTTCATTACCTACTGTCTATTCCTAGCCATACAAAATAATGTTATATACTGTATCTTTTTTAACATCACCTATTACTTGGTCTCCTCCTGTTAGAAGCAATGGCACCAGGGCTCAAGTCCTGCGGGAACGCATGGGAACAGAGGGCCTGATCCACAAAAACCTGGCGTAACTTAGTTTTTTCCGTTTAAGTTACACCGCCGCAAAATCTCTACCTAAGTGCCCGATCCACAAAGCACTTACCTAGAAATTTTGAGCGGTGTAACTTAAATCCGTCCGGCGCAAGGCGTTCTAATGGGGCGAGTCCCATTTAAATTAGGCGCGCTCCTGCGCCGGACGTACTGCGCATGCTCCCGATGTTATTTTCCCGACGTGCTTTGCGCGGTTTTACGTTGCGCCGGTTTTTGAGAATCGCGACGGGCGTAAAAAAAAAAAAAGAGTTGCGGTGGGAAAAAAAAAAAAAAAAAATGACAGCGACGCGGGATAGAAGGGTATACTTTTACAAGGTGTACTAACTTTACACCTTTTGCGACGGCAAACTAATACTTACGGAGAAAAAACGAAGCGTAAAAGCTTTGTGGATCTCCGTAAGTGCTAATTTGCATACCCGATGCTGGATTTCGACGAGAAATGCCCCCCAGCGGCGGCTGCGGTACTGCATCCTAAGATCCGACAGTGTAAGTCCCTTACACATGTCGGATCTTCTGCCTATCTATGAGAAACTGATTCTGTGGATCAGTTCCATAGATAGAAACAGGGATACGACGGCGTATCAGTAGATACGCCGGCGTATCCCTTTTGTGGATCAGGCCCACAGTTCCTGCACTTTTTTCACAGCAGGAACTCAGTTCCCTTTGCAGGACTAGAGCAGCCGAGCCGCCCGAGCCGATCCTTCACTAAGCGGCGATGCCCAGCTCGAGTCACTGTCAGGGGCAGGCGAACCTTAGTAATCCTTTATGTTACTGGCCGCTTCCTGTATATGAATTCATCGGGTAGTGTGCGGGTATTCCGTCACTTCCTCGATGCCGCAATGTCTCCTGGGAGCTTTTGTCATTGTTCCCAGGAGACATTGTGGAGGTCTGCCGCGAGTTATCGCGGGATTTAGAAAGAACTTAAAGAAGTAATTATGCATATCAGCGTATCATTTTTATTTATTTTTTGGTGGGGGAGTGGATCTTGGGTGGGAGTTCCCACACTTTTTTCCCCAGGACTTGACCCCTGAATGGCACCAATTCAATCCATAATGAATGCTGTGGTTAGATATTTCAAATGTTCTCCTGCGCCAATGGTTAATTAATGCCTGTGATAAAGCTGTGTGAATAAGCCCAATAGAACTGTGAAAAAAAAAGAAGAATTTTACAGATTCTGTAAATAAATATGCCTGAAATACACATGCAGATCTAAATAATTTTCATAACAATAAACTGCGCTACAGGCATACCCCACTTTTAAGTACACAATGGGACCAGAGCATGTATGTAAAACTAAAATGCACTTAAAGTGAAGCAATACCTTTTTTTCACTTCTCACTCACTGCGACCATTGGTGCAGGGTCAGGGTGATGTAGATTCCGGGCCAGCATGGTCTGGCTATGGCACTGGTGTCCACCTGGCTGTTGTAGTTTGTAGAAAAAGCATAGAGTTGTGCAGCTGGCTGCCCTCCCAGCACTTGTTTATTGTTGCTTCAGCTCCCTTCAGCAGTAGCACAGAGCGGATAATCAGCATGGGAGGGCACATCTCCACTCCATGGGTTCTCTGAGGGAGATCACTGTGAAGGGGCATGGCTGGGAGACAAGCCAGTGGTGTCCTCTGTTGTTCTGTGAAACCGGCTCCATTTCAGGGGAAATACTGCCACAGAGAAGCCATTATTGAGCAAGCAGCTGAATTTCTTAAACACACAATTACATGTACACAAGTGCACTTACTACTGTGCCAATGTACCTGCACTAGATGTATTCAGAGCTGCTCAGGGTGCAGAAAAGATGGCCGCCAGCACCTCGTAAACCGGAAGCGGCACGTGTTCTACCCACAGGATGTTACGTCATGTTTCATCTGGATTGGTGGTCCTAAGGAAGCATGGGCACATTTGAATATAGTGGCACAAGTGATATGGACACTCATGAATAATGAGTGTTTATGTGTCCTTAGGTGACACTTTTGAATCATAGTATGCACTTTACTTGATATGTGGTTAGATATTGTTTATGCCGTCTATATGTGCTGCTACATTTTTGGGCTCCCAGCTACCATACAATGTAAAACTCAGAACTGTGTGCATTGCTGTACCCTAATCCCTGAGGCCCCGTACACACGTCCGAGAAACTCGACGGGCAAAACACATCGTTTTGCTCGTCGAGTTCCTTGTGAAGCCGCCGAGGATCTTCCCATTGAACAACGAGGAAATAGAGAACATGTTCTCTATTTGACCCGACGAGATCCTCGTCGGCTTCCTCGGCCAAAAGTGTACACACGACCGGGTTTCTCGGCAGAATACGGCTCTGATCGAGTTTCTGGCTGAATTCTGCCGAGAAACTCGGTCGTGTGTACGGGGCCTCAGTCTACTCTTCCCCCACTTCCTTCCATTGATCTATTCTTCACAGCAGTGGGTAATGACTGCAGGTCTATGTTGGATTCTTGATTTGTACAGTTTCTACAAAATATGATAAAAAGCTGGCATTCTCTTTCTTGAGTCATAGACATTTACCTTAACGATTCATTGTTGCTGCTCATGAGTACACATTTGTATGGGGGTTAGATTCATATCATTTAGATGAAAAGAAAGTTCATCAAATTATTGGTTAGCTGCTGTTTTCTTATCGGTGTTGGAATGACATTTGGAATCTGGTGGGGGCATAATTTCAATTATTTTCCTAGACAGATATCATCTAATAGAAAAAAACAACAACATGTTTTACTAGACTATATGTGCTGTGGCTACTGTATATTGCAGCCAATTACAATTTTGTTAGAGCAATGAAAGATGGAGTATTTGCCACTATGGGCACTTCATTTTGCACATTGCTCTAATGCCGCATACACACGCTCGGAATCTCCGACAACAAATGTTCGATGGGAGATTTTGGTCGGAAATTCCGACCTTGTGTAGGCCCCATCAGACATTTCCGACAACAAAAATTTGAGAGCTGGTTCGTCTCTCACCAAACTTCTTCTAACACGACTGGTATTGAACTTCCCTTTAACCGGTGTTAATGTAAACTCTCATCTCTGGCATAATCAGCGAATCATTTAGAACTCTGTACAGATATTAAAGTACAAAATAGCAAAATAGATGAAAAATTTATTTACAACAGCTTTTTTTTGTTGCCGCCTGCCAACTGCAGTAAACTATAGCAAGGAATTAAAACTTATATTTCAGTGATTTGGCATCGGTAAGCTAAATTTTGATTGGTTGCTGTGGGATACTGCATATCATTCTTGCTGTTTTCATGACTTTTCTGCATTAAATTTTCAATTTTGTAAATTTTAGTTTGCTAGGTCACTTTTCTAACTGCAAAGCCCTTTAGATTTCTTTCTGCGTTACTGATTTGTTTCTGTTGTCAGGGTCCTAACACTGAATAATGAACATCAGATTTTTCTTCTGTTCTTTGTGTGTAGATATGAATCTTGAATGCAGTTTAACAGATGATTACTGCAAGCATCACTTCTTGGTTGGGCTTCTGCTGAGAGAAATGGTCCAGGCCCTACAAGACAACTGTGACATCAGATATGCTGCAATCTCTACAGTTAAACATCTGCTGATCAAGCATGCCTTTGATAACAGGTATCAGCACAAGGTAATGATTTAACTGACAGGGGTGCAAATTTCACTATACCTTTCTATTTTAAAATATGACACCACCCGACAGACAATTTGTTAGTGCAATGTGGGACAGGAATGCTGCCAAGGTGTTTAATATATCCATGTTAGCATGTGGAAATTGCATGCTGATGGAATTGTTACTCTTATGCCCTGTACACACGATCGGTTCGTCTGATGAAAACGGACCGATGGACCATTTTCATAGGACGAACCGATCGTGTGTGGGCCCCATCAGTTTTTTTCCCATCGGTGAAAAAATATAGAACCTGTTTTAAAACTTTCGTATGGTTAAAAAAACGATAGAAAAAAAACGATCGTCTGTGGGGAAATCCATCGGTCAAAAATCCATGCATGCTCAGAATCAAGTCGACGCATGCTCCGAAGCATTGAACTTCATTTTTCTCAGCACGTCGTAGTGTTTTACGTCACCACGTTGATTTTTAACCGATGGTGTGTAGGCAAGACTGATGAAAGTCAGCTTCATCTGATTTCTGATGAAAAAATCCATTGGTTCGTTTTCATCAGATGAACCGATCGTGTGTACAGGGCATAAGTTAGGTGGTTTCAGTGCCCCCTCATGGCCTCACCAGGCCCCACATATAGAATAATTATGTCCTTTCACCTGCCAGTGACACCTGTCCTGCCAATGAATACAGAAACATTTTGAGGGGAACAGCACTGAATACAGATTTCCTCCATCAGCTTTTAAGCACACAACAATTCTCCTGCTTCCACCCATAGGCTAGAAGGGGAGCCACTGTAACACTCCAAGCCCTTTGACACCGCAGTTACAGGCCATGTCCCTAGGACCGTTCCCGTTCCACAGTGGGTCCTAAGATAGGGACCCACCTGCCAGGTAGGGTGCATCCAGTGCCAGACCACCCTAATTACAGAACATTCTTCATCTGCCACCGACGCTTCCATTGCCGAGCTGGCTGCTCATCTTTCCCATTCGTTTACACACTTCACCACCTGAAAGGTAAACTTGGAAGTTTACATTTTATTCCCCAGATGATATTCACTATCTCTCTTCCCAAGAATCAGAACAGACCATTTCTCACCAACAGTAACTTCTGTATTTGTACTTTTTCATCCAATACAAACAAGTTTTAATTCGATGCAACATCCAATTACAGAACACTTTCCCATCTTCCCCTTCTCAAGTGCTGTGCTGCTCACACCATCAGTCCGCCAACCCATGCCAATATCCCGCTGTAGAATTTCTCCACTGATACACTAACAATCACATCTTTATCAGTGTATGGTCCTTAGTGCTCACTTTCCATGACTGTCTGACCATGAGGCTTGATCTACTCCTGCGTTTATCATTTCCCAAAAGAAAGGAAGTGACACATGCAAGGGGGAGGCCCAGCAACTGTCTAAACCTATTTTTGCCAAAGGGGAGACAATAGAAACAAATTTACCTCAGTGCATACGTGCATGGTCTCCAGCATACTAAGGCATCCATGTCAATGCACTGTATCACACATAGTGGTTAGGAAGAAATATAGAATCCTATGCTAAATATCCCTTTAAACAACCACCTGTGCCTTAGGTTGTTCCCAATGTCTATTTTGTTTGTCATTAGTATACATTATGCATCTATGGAGGTCTGCATTACATTAAGGCGGTTGCTTTTCCCTGCATTAGCGAGAAACGAATTTGCATTTACTTTTAATCATTTTTATTCAGAGATGCAAAAATAGAAACAGAAGGATATAACACTATAGCATTAAAAGAACATTTGAGAAAGGTTAAACTATTTTTGACCAATGACCTAAAGAAAGCAATAGCCCTGGGAAAATATTCCCTGACCCATTAAGGGGCGTAATTAAACTGGGCTAAAACTCTCTCTATTATAAATATATACAGAGAGAATAATATAAGCCCTGGCTGAATTCAGTCATAGCAAGGGTATCCCAGTATGGGGACCCTCAAAGAAAACAGGTAATAAAGAAGAGAAAAAAAGAGGGGGATAGAAAGAAGAAAAGAGTATCCGGAGAAAGGACAAATAAATATAACCCTCAGGGGAAAAACATTGAAATGGTCATGTCCTCTACAGAGTCACATGTACATATGCGGGCCCAGGGGTTCTAGATGGATTCAAAATGCTTAGTAGAATCGTTAAGATGGATTTGCATTTAAAGGATACTCCAATCAAAAAGTGAAAAGGAGTTCTTGGTATGCATACAGAGGGAACATCATATTTACTTAAAATGGAACTAGAAGCTTGGGTTGCTAGGAGTTTCTTGGAAGAACAAACATGCAAATCTCTTTTTACAAAAGATAAAAAAAAAATCTGCCATGTAGTTTTTGCTTGTCTGTATACACATGTGCCGTGCAGTACAAATCTAGGCTGATTCTTGGAATACCAAGGATAGAGCTAGGTGTGGGAGATGATACATGTGCACACAGGGGTTACATCCTCAATGTCCGAAGGAAGAGTGTCACAGGACTCCGAAGAAGTGGCAAGGAAGATAATGGTGGTTGGCTGGGGTGTGTCATAGTGCGCAAGTATGCTGTGCCACAAGCCAGCAAGAATTGAGTTCCCCTTTAAGTTTTTCCAACCAGACATTGCTTTTCAACACCCATCTCTTTCTTTTTTTTTCTGCAGTCTTGTGATGCTTAAACATTCTGACCAGGCTCTCTATATAATGAAAAGAGATGAGTCACATTGTATAGTAGGAGCATGAGACACATCCTGTAACACAGAAGTGTAATCACATTAGACAATTGTGTATTGAAAAAAATGCATGTTATACAGGAATAAATAAAATTCCAGTAAAATGTATATCGGAGATTTCCCATAAATGCCTAAAATAATAGTAAAAAAAAAAATTAAGGAAAATTGTTCATGTCTTGTCTTTCAGAACCAGCAAGCAAAAATTGGCCAGCTTTACTTACCCTTGGTGGGGATGTTGTTGGAGAATGTCTCAAGGTTCACTGGGAGGGACTTATTGTATCATTGCACACCTATGTCAGCATCTGTAAGTTTTTCCTAGGTGAAAGTTGTCAATTTTAAATCAGTAGACGAGATAAAAAGATGTCCTTATGGCCACTGTGCATTTTATGATGCCTATTCACTACCAATGCATTACCTGAAGACCATCTCCTTAATGTGGAATTCTGCATTTCCACAACATCCCAGCTCCACTCAGGAGTGTTCTTCTGTGCACCCCCTTAAGTGCAGGGAAATGCTGAGTGATAAAATTGATAATTTGACCAGAGACCTAGGAGTTGCACTCTTGCATACAATTTTGAATACTGGTGTAGTGATTATCTGCATCACCCCAGCAGTCACAGCTCATTATGTTGGCATTGCATAGAAAGGGGTAATGTCACCAGAGTGAAGCATGGACAAGAATAAAGAAAACAAAAACAAAATGACAATCTGCAAACAGATAATTTAAAGGAAACTGTTGTGTTGCTAACGTTCTACTCATTGTCTAAACCTCTCTAATATAATACTGTTAACCACTTAAGACCCGGACCTTTAGGCAGGTAAAGGACCTGGCCAGTTTTTGCGATTCGGCACTGCGTCGTTTTAACTGACAATTGCGCGGTCGTGCTAAGTGGCTCCCAAACAAAATTGGCGTCCTTTTTTTCCCACAAATAGAGCTTTCTTTTGGTGGTATTTGATCACCTCTGCGGTTTTTATTTTTTGCGCTATAAACAAAAATAGAGCGACAATTTTTAAAAAAATGCAATATTTTTTACTTTTTGCTGTAATAAATATCCTCCAAAAATATATAAAAAAATAAATGTTTTCCTCAGTTTAGGCCGATACGTATTCTTCTACCTATTTTTGGTAAAAAAAATTGCAATAAGCGTTTATCGATTGGTTAGCGCAAAATTTATAGCGTTTACAAAAAAGGGGATAGTTTTATTGCATTTTTATTAAAAACATTTTTTTTACTACTAATGGTGGCAATCAGCGATTTTTTTCGTGACTGCAACATTATGGCGGACACATCGGACAATGTTGACACATTTTTGGGACCATTGTCATTTTCACAGCAAAAAATGCATTAAAAATGCATTGTTTACTGTGAAAATGACAATTGCATTTTGGGAGTTAACCACTAGGGGGCGCTGAAAGGGTTTTGTGTGACCTCATCTGTGTTTCTAACTGTAAGGGGGCAGGGCTGGACGTGTGACGTCATTGATCGTGTTTCCCTATATCAGGGAACACACAATCAATGACAGCGCCACAGTGAAGAATGGGGAAGCTGTGTTTACACACAGCTCTCCTCGTTCTTCAGCTCCAGGGACCGATTGCGGGACTCCAGCGGCGATCGGGTCTGCGGGTCCCGCGACCCACGGCTGGGCACTTAAAGAGGACGTACAGGTACGTGCTTGTGCCCCGCCGTGCCATTCTGCCGATGTATATCTGCAGGAGGCGGTCCTTAAGTGGTTAAAGACTGGTTTGCATTTTTTGTAGGAAGCTTAGATAGCTGTATAAAGTGCATCTCTTTTAGGGCAGTAACA
This sequence comes from Rana temporaria, assembly GCF_905171775.1. NCBI lineage: Eukaryota > Metazoa > Chordata > Amphibia > Anura > Ranidae > Rana > Rana temporaria. Next base: position 65,680,131 of record NC_053497.1, read on the forward strand.
ATGACATTTAGTTTAATGAATGCTTTCAATAATTTTATAGTTCTTAAGAATGTCATACATTGTATAATAGATAGAAAAAAACTTAACATTCTTCTGCATTACTGAATGATCATTAACGCAAAAACAATTCTTCTCCAGGCTTCCAGAGACACATTTATATACAACTTCTCTTCTCCATCCAATAGATCGAGCTTGATCATGGACAGAGACACAGGTTAGTGTTGCTCTGTTATTTATGGGTTAAAATAAATGTAATGGAGCTGCGGTGGCTCAACGCGATTGGCACTGCGCTGACAAGCCATTCACCTCTGCAGCTAGGGGTTCGGATCCCGGTCTCAGCTACATGTGAATTGAGTTTGGTGTTCTCAGCCCGGCTCCCGGTAGGTGTGCTATGCGAGGTAAGCCTGCGCTTAGTACGCCCACCCCCCTCCCACAAAAACCACCACACTTACACGCACTCGAAATTGGGTTAACATGCACGCACTTTGACCACGCTGTCTCTAAAAAGAGAGGCGAAGGACTAACGGGGCTGGTTGAGCGGGCTAGATCCTCTCACTCCCTTATAGGGAGTCCCTCTGCCCCGTTGGGCTTCAAAGCGGTGCAGGTAGGGCGGGCTGTGTGGGAGGACCCCCTCACACACCCACCATTGCCACCCGGGGCATGGAGAAAGGTGTCAGATTGCCTCTGGGGGAGGCCTGCCTACTCCCAACTCCTGCAGTCCGGCTCCTCTCTCGAGTACACGCACAAAATACACTTTAAAAGAAAAAATAAATAAATAAATGTAACAATGTCTAGAACGTGTAGAAACCTCTGGTTGGTTGATCCAAAAGTTATGGTTGATAGGTAGGATTATTTTTAGCCTCCCCATAATGCTGGGGTGTGCTGACTTTATGGCTAGTTTTTCTTGCTTAGATGAATTCTGGTTTATGTATTTTCATTTTGCCTCTTCGCATCCTGAGGCTGAACGGTTCTGTGCTTCTTTCTGTACTTTCTAGACAGAGGTAGCCACACAAAAATTGTATTAAAAATAATAATCAACTTATGAAAGGACACATGGTAAAAACAGAAGGCACCCATTAGGCACATTGAATATTGCAAGTTATACAGCATACCACTTCCTGCCATCTTCTCAATACAGCCAATCAGTATAATTAGGGTTATTTAAGGTTGATTAATTAACTGCATTAAGGCTTAGTAAGTGAATTTTAACCTTAGTTTAGTGAATGAAGTAAAGCTCTGCTGAGTTCCATCATCCAATCATGTGCAAGGAAAACTGTTTTTTTTTCTTTGCGTGTGATTGGGTATTTATTGCAAAGTGAATTTTAACCACTTTCACTAAGCAAAGAGGAAATTTCTCTTGCAAACTGAAAATGAGTTAAAGCGGAGTTCCAACCACAATTAGCATTTTTCATCATGCGTTTTTATAATATAAATCCGGTCACTTACTATTTTACAATCCGCCGCCGATCCGCATAGATATTCAAAAAAGGTAATTTATAAAACTATGTCTACACCGTTGTCATTTTGCTTGTGGGCATTGTGAAGCCTACAAGCACTTACTTCCTGGAAGTCTTGGATGGGGAGTGATAATTGGACAGCGCACTGCATCCTGGGAAATGATGACACACATTTCCCAGGAGCATTAGAGGGAGATGATGTCAGAATCCTAGGTGCTTTCAAAGGAAGATTTTGTGGGACCGCATAGCAACAGGCATTTCCAGATGAGTAAAAAAAAACATTTTTTTTATTTTTTACTTTTTTAGGTCTAATGAGCACAATAATGAAAAAAAAAATTTGGGATGGAAACTCCACTTTAACAACCTATCTTCCTTTAGTAACTCAACCCCTTTATTCTTTCTTTTAGGAGGGGTGGATTGTCTGACTAGGAAATAACCTTTCCTGAGTGCTAATCAACATTTACTTAGCTTACTAATCTGTAAACAATGTCTTCTTTCACAATTGAACGTCACACTTTTTACAACCAGCAAAAAACGACTGATTGCCCTGTTATTTGAATGTTAATGATTTACATGAAAGCGTATTGGCATTTGGACTGGCCATAAAGGAACTTTCCTTGTCTGTTGCCTTGCAGTCCAGGGAGACGTGTAAGCATGCAGCAGAAGTTTTTCCATTGAGTCACACTTATTAGATAAAACTGAATTGGTAATTTATTATTATTATTCATAGGCATAGGACTAATTAATATTTAGAAGTAAAAGGCTGTAGCTGAAGTGGCATAAATAGACAAATATATACTTATACCATTTTTAAGGATGGTTCTTTTTTGATCCCTCAGCAAAGGAGTTCATACTTTAAAGTATAACTAAAGGCAACGGCCCGGATTCACATACATCGACGCATATTTATGCTGCCTTAGCGTATCTTTTTTACGCTACGCCGACGCAGCGCAGAGAGACAAGCACTGGATTCACAAAGCCAGTGCCACCAAATCTGCGCTGGGTTTCTTTGGCGTAAGTCGTCGTTATTGGAAGTGGGCTTGAGCCATGCTAATGAGGCGTGACCCCTTGCAAATGATGGGCCGAGCGCCAGATAGATACGAATAACGAACGGCGCATGCGCCGTCCCGTGAACGCATCCCAGTGCGCATGCTCAGAATCACGTCGGAACGAATGCCTAAGATACGACGGATCACTGCCTACGGCGTGAACGTAACCTACGCCCAGCCATATTCACGTCCAACGTAAACGACGTAAAATACGACGGCTTGAGTTCCCTGGTCCATACCTTTGCATGGGTTGCGCCTCATATATGGGAAATAACTTTACGCCAGACGTACGACTTACGCAAACCGCGTATATTATGCGCCGGGCGCAAGTACGTTCGTGAATCGGCGTATCGCCCTCATTTGCATATGTACATAGAAAATCCATGGGAGCGGCAAATGCGCCCAGCATAAATATGCGCCTACGATATGCCGGCGTAGGCAAGTTACGTCGGTCGGATGAAGCCTATTTTCAGGCGTATCTAGTTTTGTGGGCACGGCGCACAGATACGACGGCGAATATTTGCACTTACGCGGCGTATCTCGAGATACGTCGGCGCAAGTGCTTTGTGAATCCGGGCCAACATTTTTTGTATAGTTTTGTCCAGAGTGGAGATGGATTAGAACACATATTAAGTTTTTTATTTGAGTCTGTGTCCTCATTAGAGAGAGTCACTGTCTCTATTTGTCCTGTTTATTATCATTGAAAGTAAAAAAAGTTTTAGTTTATAGTTCTACTAAGTTCTTTTTGGTCTTCACCCTGAATGCTCATATATCAGGCCTGTTTACCCCGAGAGTGTAAAGTGCATGTAAGCTAAAACCTAAACTTTCATTTTGGATAGACTGGGGAAGTATTAAAAACGTTGTCTATTTTTATTTAACTGTGTGTCTTATCTGGGAAGATTCATACTTATCCTGGAGACCATTGTCTTTGTTAGAATTTTTTTACAGAAATCCAAAATATAGAGTTATCACAGGAACAAGAGGAGGAGAGGGGAAATCTTGCAAAGGGGACACCTGTTTTGGTGACAGTTGTCTAAGAGTAGATTTCTCTTTGCTGTTGAGGGATTTCATTACTCCATGTTGTGTCGTAGGGGTCAAGCCCTGTACACACGGCCCGGATTCTCGTCAGGGAAAAAACATTGTTTTTCTTGACGAGATTCATGACAAGATTCTCTTGCCGGCCGAGTGTACACACACATTCCATTCAAAAGAACCGCCGTTCTTTTGAATGGCACGAACGTGGTGACGTCATCGACTACGACCAGCATGCGCTTGTTACATTCAATGTCGTCGCCGCCATCTTGCTTCATCCTACCTATGTCTTGGAAACTACCGCGCATGCGTCAAAGTCATTTCGAGCGGGGGGCGTGGCCAGGACAGGCATGTGAGAGGACGCATCTCTCATAGCTCCCGGCGCTGATCCGGTATCGATCCTCCCCCGGCCACGATTCCGGTTCACCACCACCATATGCTGAACGCCCGTGCTCCCAGGATCATAGCGGTACCACCACCGGCGCTCTGCACCAGGGGGATGACCCGCAAAGGACAATCGGAGGCAGCGGGGATGGAAATCCAAGATGGCGCCGCCGCGCTGGCTGGGAAAGGGACGCCTCGTGGAGCGGACAAAACGGGGCCCAAACACAGCAAGACTGCTAAGACCCAGGGTAAGGACCCCCCCAGGGACATGCTTTATTATGCCCAGAAGATGACTGGGACGGGGGGGCCGGAACAACCGTCCCGCTCGGGTGATGCGCCCCACACTAGGCCCGCAGCACAGGAGGACAGTGTCCCACTTTACTGGGGGGAGGAGGAGGACAGAGATCAAGCAGGCCTCAGGCCTGAGGATGAGCAGGCCGCAGACGCACAGGCTGCGAATGCTGCGCAACCCACTCTGGCTGATATACTCAAAGCAGTAAATAAGTGTACAGCTTCTGTGGACACACTGAAAGAACATTTTGGACTGCTGAGGCAGGATATGCAGAAAATCCGCGAACGTACTACTGCCGTGGAAAGCAGAGTCAGTGAGGTGGAGGACCAGATGCAGCCCATGACCCAAGACACCAGAGCTGCTTTGCAGATGGCTAGAGACGCATATGACAGGGTGGAAGATATGGAGAACCGTCTCAGACGAAACAACGTTCGTATAGTGGGTCTGCCGGAGAGGGTGGAAGGCAAGGACCCCACCATGTTTGTGGAGAACTGGCTGATTGAACTTTTTGGCAAAAATGCACTGTCGCCATTTTTTGCAGTGGAAAGGGCCCACCGAGTACCCTCTCGCCCACCGCAACAGGGGGGCCCCCCTAGATCCATCCTGGCGAAACTACTTCACTACCGGGACAGGGAGGCGGTGCTGCGCCAGGCTCGGGAGCGAGCGAATATACAACATAACGGTGTCCGGGTGTCCTTCTACCCGGACTTCTCACAAGAAGTACAGAGGCGCAGGGCCAAATTCTTTGATGTAAAACGGCGGCTGCGAGCTCTGCAACTCCCATATGCCATGCTTTACCCTGCGAAGCTCCGGGTGGTGGTGCGGGGTCAAGCCCAGTTCTTTGAATCTGCCAAGGAGGCCATGTCATGGCTGGATCGGAACGAGCAATCTTTGCAACGCCGAGTGCAGGAGGAAGGGGAGTGAGACATGAGCAAGTTTGTCCCAGGCTATATCTTTTGTTTTGCCTCCAGGCACCTAGTATGCACATGTTGGAAGAGCTATTATACTTCAACGGTTGGCCTCAACGGTTGGCCCTTTTTCGGTTTAGGGGGGATCTCCTACTTTTTACCGAATTGAATCTTTTTATTTTTCCCTTTGGCCGGGGGACTCAATGATTGGCGACACAAAGCGAGAAGAGCTGACCTAAACGTAAAGTGTACTGTGCTGATGGTTGATGTGACTGGAGTAAGTCGACGATTAGTCGCACAAAGTGTTGAATCCGCCCTGTTGGCGGTCCAAGAAGTTTTAGGACCCGTTCGGTCCATAAGTTTTACTAACTTTAATCTTTTCAGCCACCATTCAAAGGAAGAGGTACAACACACCAGACTTGGGCCTTCAGCCCTTGTGCGAGAAACTGTGCAGGACAGAACAGGTATGGGGGGGTGCCCTGTCCCCCGAGAGAGGGGCCAGCCTACATATGTTTGCTCGCTAGTATACTGTTTTTTGATGATAGTGGAAGATACACATGGCTAAGGTGTCTATCGTATCCTGGAATGTGAGGGGTATGCACTCTCCACTGAAACGCACGATGTTATTTATGTGTTTGAGGAAATTTTTACCAGGGGTGATCTGTTTTCAGGAAACACACCTGACAGCGGAAACTGTGTGCTTTTTGAAATACAGGTGGGTGGGTAAGGCATATCACTCTACACACACCTCATTTTCTAGGGGGGTGAGTGTATTAGTGCACAATGCTCTGGATTTTCAGGAAATTGACAGTATGATAGACTCGGAAGGTCGCTATGTGTTTATTCATTGCAAAATGGGTAATTTGGTATGTGTCTTAGCATGTGTTTATATCCCACCGCCGTTCACGGCAGCGGTGCTCCGGCTCCTCCTCTCCTTTTTGGATGGTAGGCCGGATGTCCCGTTGCTCGTGATTGGCGACTTTAACTGTTGTCTAGACCAGGTGGCGGATAGACACCCGGGCCCCGGTCCCTCTGCCCTCGCTAGGAGTACTCCCCTGGCGCGGTTGTTGCAAGCGGTGGGCTGGGTGGATATCTGGAGACACCGTAATCCCGGGGTCAGGCAGTTCACGTGCTTTTCGAAGACGCATGGATGCCTATCAAGAATAGACCTAGGGGTGGGAAATTCGAGCATGCTTCCATTGATAGCGGACCTATCACACAGACCCCGCAGTGTGTCGGACCACTCTGCCCTGGTGGTGCAGCTTTGCGTGGCACCGCAGGGGAGCTTGGTTAAGGCACCATGGAAGCTGAATGCCTTTTGGCTGAAGCTGATAAGTTCCCATGTGGAAATAGAGGAGGACATACGAAGGTATTTTGCATTTTGCGGATTGCAAACTCACATCAACGCTCGCCTGCGATAGGGGCTATAAGATCGGGGTCAGGAAGGGTAGTCTCTCAGCCAGACCAGATTATGCAGGAACTGGCGGGTTTCTATGAGACCCTGTACAGTTCTGTCACGATGTACACCCAGGGGGATCTAGGGAGGTATTTGGCCCAAATGGTCTTCCCGGAGCTGTCCGATAGCCAACGTACCATGTTAGAAAAACCAATCACTGTCGAGGAGCTACAGGTGGCAGTCAGTGCTTTCCCTAACTGTAAAGCCCCGGGAGAGGACGGGTTGCCCATGGAGGTGTACAAACAATATCCCGAGGTGTTATTGCCACAGCTTCTAAAAGTCTTTAACAGCGCCAGGGAGGGGGGGACTTTGCCCCCTTCAATGTCCAAAGCAAATATAGTACTGTTACTCAAGCCAGGTAAGGATCCCGTGGACCCGGGGGCTTATCGCCCCATCTCCCTATTACAGAGTGACATTAAGATATTGGCCAAGGTGCTCGCCATTCGACTGAATGGGGTGGTGACTTCCTTGGTTCATGGGGATCAGGCTGGGTTCATGCCCAATAAGTCCACGGCGGTTAATCTGAGGAGGCTGTTCCTTAACATGCAAGCACGGGCGGATAATATGGGTAGTAGGGCACTGCTGTCCCTAGATGCTACAAAGGCCTTTGATAGCATAGATTGGAACTATCTCTGGACCGTGTTGCACAAATTTGGATTTGGCCCTGTTTATATCTCCTGGGTGCGGCTGCTGTACAGTCAGCCGCAGGCGGCGATACGGACATTTGGCTCTTTGTCGGGGAGCTTTGCACTGAGGAGGGGGACGCGACAGGGATGTCCCCTGTCCCCCCTGCTCTTTGCCTTGGCTATCGAGCCGTTGGCCATTGGCATCAGAGCTAACCCCCGCATCACTGGATTCTGCTATGGTGACATGCAGGAAAAAGTGATGCTATATGCTGATGACACTCTCCTTCTGTTGGGCGACACGGATCCCTCCCTCAGGGAAGCTATGGTGGCAATTACAGAGTTTGGACAGTTCTCTGGTTTGCTTATAAACTGGGCAAAATCATCACTACTTTTACTAGATGGCGACGATACGCAGATAATCAACCCCGTATGCCCCATACCCGTTACTTCGTCCTTTAAGTACCTGGGAGTACAGATCACGGCTAAACCACGGGATTTCATACATCTAAATATCTCTCCCTTACTTCTGAAATTTAGAGACAAAGTTAAGACTTGGAAGGCCCTATTCTTGTCGGTTGCCGGCAGGGTGAATCTTATTAAGATGATACTCATGCCGCAACTGTTGTACTTTCTACACAACACCCCTATGGTTATACCCCTGAAGGTTTTTCATACCGTAAATAGTATTTTCCGAGATCTCATATGGAAAGATAGGATGCCTAGGATTAAACTGGAACACCTGCAGAGACCTAAAGATGGCGGGGGATTGGCGCTGCCAAACCCCTGGCTGTACTATTTGGCGGCTCAGATGCAGCAACTGGTTGGCATGTTTCGGCCGGCGGTGAGATCCTCGGCTCAGAAGCTTATGGAGCACACCGTGGGCGGAAGGCCGATCCCTGAGGCATTGGAGGCGCAAGCCTTTGCTAAACCGCACAAGAAGCTCCCCACTTTTAGCTTAATTCAGAAGGTATGGAATAAGGTCAAATACGTGCAAAATGCGGAGGGTTACACGAAATACAGCCCTATATGGCAGAACGACACATACACTGAATTGGCCAAGTTACAGTCCGGGGCCAGGTGGAAACAGTATGGGATCACGCACCTCACACACATATTCAGTAACGGGGTGCTCCGCTCGTTCTCCGCACTGCAGGGGGCGTTTGGCTTGCCCCAGACTATGCACTTCTCCTATCTGCAGTTGAGGCACGCAGTGGCGGCACAGGGTCGCTCCTCTGAGTGGTGCCTGTCGCCGACCCCTGCTTTTGATCTTCTGGGGGATGCTGGGACGTCAAAAGGCTTTATTTCCCAGTGCTACGCCATTCTGCTACAGTACGTGATGAAGCAGCATCCCCTGAGGATACGGGAAAGGTGGGAGGCGGATGCGGGCGAACTGGATGGGGAACAATGGGAGGAAATCTTTCAGGCAGTGGGTAAATGCTCGCTGAATGTTTCACAGAGGCTCACACAACTGTATATTTTGCTGCGCACTTATTATACCCCACACAGGCTCCATAAGATGAATCCTCAGCTTGATCCAACCTGTACCAGGTGCAAAAGAGACCATGGTGATCTGATCCATATGCTGTGGAGATGCCCAAAGCTCCACACGTATTGGGCGGGAGTTGTGAGTACAGTAAATTCGACTTTTGGCGTGGCTCTTCCACAGGACCCGAGGGCTTGTCTCTTGGGGGCTCTGGAGGAGTACGAATGGGAGGAAGCGGACAGAGAGGCGATACACAGGGTTCTGTTCCAAGCAAGGAAACTCATTATGGTTCACTGGAGGGCTGAGGCCCCTCCGACTCTGGCTGAATGGATTAATAATATTGGGCTGGTGCTGAGGATGGAGAAAGTGGTGTATCAACACAGGGGTAGTACCCACAAATTTGAGAAATTGTGGGCAAAGTGGTTGGATGTACCAGGTCTAGCCCCGGTAGACCTTGTGATGGATAGACTTCTGGGCATCAATGTGGGGTGAGATGGGGACGGTGATACTTTGCGGGATGGTGTTGTTTGAAACGGTTTGGGGGGAGGGGCTATACCTCCTACCTATAAATACTCACTGAGTACGGGATGTCCTAACCTATGTTGTTATCTTGTCCCCGCAATGTTAAGGGGACCTTGTATAATTTGTACCTCTGCAAACTAAATAAAATTTTGTTGGATCAAAAAAAAAAAAAGTCATTTCGAGCATGTGCGGGTTACCATGGAGAAGTAAGTATACACACACTCGAGTTTCACGGCAGGAAAACACTGCCGAGTATCTCACGACGATAAAATAGAGAGCAGGTTCTCTATTTTTCTCGTTGAGATTCTGGGCAGTTTTCTTGACGAGAAACCTCAAAGCCTCTTACACACGCTCGGTTTACTCTGCAAGAAAGATCTGCCTGCAGTTTTCTTGCTGTTTCTTGCCGAGAAAACCGTGCGTGTGCGAGGCTTCAGTCTTTAGAACAGGACACAAACTGCAAAAAAAAGTGACTGGGATATTAACCATTTCTATATCTATCCAAAGCTAAAAGAAAGCTGTAGCTTTAAATGTAGTTTTAATACAAGCCTGTTTACAATTGTGTGAAAACAGAATATGGGAGCAAACACACATGCACTGACTTTAAAAATAACTTTTTACAACTAATTTCTGTTCTTTTATCTCACAAGGGTTCAGTTCTTTTTCCAATGGCTGCATAATGAAAAGAGAGGACTCCCGGGGATCAATTTATGCTGATGGAATGAATGAACAAAGCATGAATAATGAAAATGTAAGAAGGCAGTGGAACCTTTTTCACACAGTTTACTTTTCATTGTGACCATGTTTTTGTAATTAGTTGGCAAGAAAATGTACTTAGATATTGACTGAAGGGACGCTATCGGTGTCTGATAAGTGTTATTTCAGAGTATCCTGTATACAGACCTGATCACCATAGAATTTGCATATATTTGTCAGGAACCACGAATCAGACAAAGACAGAAAATGCAATTAAAATCACACATTTTAATATAATGGTAAAAAATGTTACAAATAGAAAACGTAGTCAAAACATAGCCAGGGTACGGTAGCCAAAACGGATAGTCAGAACAAGCCAGTAAATCAGGAAGCCAGAGATCAATGCAGTCAGAGGCAGCAGACAGGATCTGGAACCAGAAGGGACATCAGCCAGGCACCTCTTCAACAGGAACACAGCAGAGAGTCTCTTGATATGTTGACCAAGGTGAAGGCACAGGAGAAATGGACCAGGCAGTTTAAATAGCCAGAAGGGGCTGGCTGTAGGCTGGATTGATGAGCACCAGGTGAGCCACAGTGGAATGATGAGTACTGGCAATTAACCAACAGCTGAGCAACCTGAGAGCTGAGAAGGGAGGGCTGATAGCCCAACCCTGACAATATTTTAAGGTACAAGCTTAAAAGGGCATTTAAGTGTTCCTGAAAGCTTGCATCTTAAAAGGGGTGATTTACTAAAACTAGAAAGTACAAAATCTGGTGCAGCTCTGCATAAAAACCAATCAGCTTCCAGTTTTTTTTTCATAGTTTAACCACTTAAGACCCGGACCTTTAGGCAGCTAAAGGACCCGGACAGTTTTTGCGATTCGGCACTACGTCGCTTTAACTGACAATTGCGCGAACATGCGACGTGGCTCTCAAACAAAATTGGCGTCCTTTTTTTCCCACAAATAGAGCTTTCTTTTGGTGGTATTTGATCACCTCTGCGGTTTTTATTTTTTGCGCTATAAACAAAAATAGAGCGACAATTTTGAAAAAAAATTAAATATTTTTTACTTTTTGCTATAATAAATACCCCCAAAAATATATATAAACATTTTTTTTATAGCGTTTACAAAATAGGGGATAGTTTTATTGCATTTTTATTATTATTTTTTTTACTACTAATAGCGGCGATCAGCGATTTTTTTCGTGACTGCGACATTATGGCGGGCACTTCGGACAATTTTGACACATTTTTGGGACCATTGTCATTTTCACAGCAAAAAATGCATTTAAAATGCATTGTTTACTGTGAAAATGACAATTGCAGTTTGGGAGTTAACCACAAGGGGGCGCTGAAGGGGTTATGTATGACCTCATCTGTGTTTCTAACTGTAGGGGGGTGTGGCTGTAGATGTGACGTCATTGATTGTGGTTCCCTATATAAGGGAACACACGATCGATGACGGCGCCACAGTGAAGAACGGGGAAGCTGTGTTTACACACAGCTCTCCCCGTTCTTCAGCTCCGGGGACCGATCGTGGGACTTCAGCGGCGATCGGGTCCCGCGGTCACAGAACTTTCGGACGGGTCGCGGGAGCGCGCCGCGACCCACGGCTGGGCACTTAAAGAGGACGTACCTGTACGTGCTTGTGCCCAGCCATGCCATTCTGCCGACGTATATGTGCAGGAGGCGGTCCTTAAGTGGTTAATTACACAAGCTGAAGTTAGAAGCTGATTAGCTACCATGCACAGCTGCACCAGATTTTGCACTCTCCAGTTTTAGTAAATCAGCCCCAAAATTTATTCATCTAGCTACATGAAAGGTATTATGTACATTTTTATTTTCTTACTGCTATTTATGGCTAACAGGATACAGCACTTTACTTTCATACAATTTAGTCCTTATTGTAGTTATGAGGCCATTATTTGGTCTGCTTTTGATATAGTTAAGTACTGTATACTAATACTGTACTACAGTAGGTGACCTTGGAATACCTCAGTCAAGGAAAAAGTAGCCTGTTAGAATTACATAAAAAAAAAAAAAAAATTGTGTCTGTCAAAGTAAAGAAAGACAATTCTACAGTTGTTTCTTTGTCTACTTCTAGTCACCCTTCCTGTGCTACATTTTGATAAATTGTTTTGAAAACTGTTTTAGAAATCCAAACTAACCATCGTTGGAAAACACATATAGAAACAATAACATGTAGCCAAGGTTATCTTATTGTTTAATGATCTCTTTAGATGCGGAGAAGCTCCACTAAAAGCATGGTGTCCCATTATAACAGACTGGACGCATATGAAATAAAAAGCCTTCTCATCTGCAATCTGTATGTCATCAGAGTCATTTCAGAAGGTTAGTCTGACATCAATTTTTTTCTACATTTGATCCAAATTTGTCTCTCTAAGGAAATAAAAGGTATTTTCTACAAAGTCTTTTTGGTTGGTAGCATACTTTATTTTTCAAGCATGTTTAAATCCCTACCCTAACAGTGACCATTTCATATTTGTTCACTTTTGCTTAGTTAAATATAATATTGAAAGAGTTTTTAAAATTGAACCTGTGCCCGGATTATGCATACCAAATTATTTTTATATTGGGAACAAGCATTAAAAGCTCTTCATAAATGGCAATCATTCACCTTTGTAGCTATAGGCATTGTGGAGAAAGAAATAGTCAAAGTTCACTACAGAGGCACAAAAGTCAGCTATTGCAGTTTCAATACATTTTTATTGAGTAGACTTTAGAAAGTAATATAAATACGAGAGTATGATGTTTTTCCAGTCCTGTGCCCAGACTATGCATGCCAAAGTATTTTTATATTGGGAACAAGCTATAAAAGCTCTTCATAACTGGCCATCATTCACCTTTGTATGATGTTTTCCAGTCTTACTAAGGCATGTATTTGAGCAGACCATACAGCAAACCATTATCATTAACCATTTTCTGCCCACACTATAGCCGAAAGACTGTGTTACAGCATGGGCTTCCTTTGCCGGGAGGCCGTACTTATTTTGGACTCTTTGGGCTTGTTGCCCTTTAACCCTTATTTTACACAGTTATTTGATGGTGTTTGAATTTATTTTGCTAGTCAGAGTTGGCTGTTTTGGCAAGTGTTAGCTGTAAAACACTCAGGCCTCGTACACACGGCCGAGGAACTCGACGTGCCAAACACATCGAGTTCCTCGGCCAGTTCAGCCCTGAAGCCGCCGAGGAGCTCGGCGGGCCGAGAGCTCCCATAGAACAACGAGGAAATAGAGAACATGTTCTCTATTTCCTCGTCGAGCTCCTCGTCGGCTTCCTCGGGCGAAATTGTACACACGGCCGGGTTTCTCGGCAGAATTCAGCCAGAAACTCGGTCGGAAGCTGAATTCTGCTGAGGAAACTGGTCGTGTGTACGGGGCCTCACTACCTTAAATCATTGATACAGCCATAGTTTATGTTTCCATTTTGGGTTGGGTCATGCTGTTTAAATAACCTACCATCTTCTTTTGGAAGGGGGTGCATTCTCCCTGTAGCAAGAGGGTTGTGACCCCACAAGGAGGAAGGCTGTACATCGATATATTCCAAACTTACCTCTGCAGTCCCCAGGGGTGGCTGATTCAGCCTGCCAGCAAAGAAAATGGACTCCATATTGCCTACTCATCATAAATCATCTTTTTTTACCTCGTTCTTATAGATGTTCTTTGAATTATGTTTAGCTTTACATTTCCCCTTATTGTTCTGTTATATATTCACTCTGCTCATGCTTTGTGTTAATCTTTTGGTTTATATATTTTTTTTGCTCCAGCAACAAAAGAGCCAGAATGCCATCTGTTGCATTGTAAAGCATTCAACCATAACAGTTAAATTATTTGTTTTGTTTTTAGATTCGTTGGTTGGCTACTGGAATAAAATGTCCCCCCAGGAGCTCTTAAACTTTCTTATGCTTTTGGAGTAAGTACAACAAGTAAAGATGCTGGCTTTTTAAAAGCTGACCCAAACTCTGTTCTAAACCTAACTTATTTTGAACCATTTCTAAAAATTATAATGTAAACTGCTGAAAAACAGCTTTTCAATACTTATCTGTCAGCATCCCCAAGCTCCCTCTGCTTACACCTAACCAAATACAACTGCAGGGGCGAGTCAAGTGTCCCTTTGCCAGGTAGTGGGATCTGTATTTAGTGAGAGTGGCCATGCTTGCATGTATTTACATATGACCTGTCGCTGCTCCTGCGGTTTGGTGTCAGCAGCCAGATGAGGTGCTGACAGATGCATATTACACACCTTTTCTTAGCTTAGGTCCCTGGTGCCCAACCTGTGGCCGATGGCTGCATGTGGCTCTTTAATATATGATGTGTGGCCCCAAGATCTCAGCAGCCAGTAGTGGGAACATTGATTAGGGTAATAGCATTGACCTCTACTAGTCACATATAACATGTTCCCAGTTTTGTATAGTTTTCTGCAGCATATTCCCATCCAAAAATGTATCATGTCCACACTCTCTGAAGGTCTGCAGTTTCTGACAGTTCTCTCATGCATTACATATATTGAACATTATTTGCGACCTTTTGGTGATGTCATGGGCTGCAATTGAGGACCCCTTTAGACCATAAGTTGGCAACCACTGGCTTAGGTTATAGTATAGCAGGTTTGGGGGACAATGCTCTAAAATAGGCCAGGTTAAAGCGGTTCTAAACCGCATATATAATTTTTTATTTTTTTTTACCTGCAAGGCAAAATGCATAATCAGCTAGTATGCACCGCATAATAGCTGATTATGAAATACTTACCTCAAAACGAGGTGAACAACACTTACCTGGTTCACGCCGAGCGAGATGTCATCTTGCTCCGGCGTGTCTTCTGGGTATCGCCGCTCCAGCGCTGTGATTGGCTGGAGCGGCGATGACGTCACTCCCGCGCGTGCGCGCGGGAGAGTTAAAATCGCCAAGGTCCGGCGGATGCCGGATCTTTCGCCGTGGATTCCCCCCTGCGCATGCGCCGCCCGCATTGCGAGGGGAATATCTCCTAAACCGTACAGGTTTAGGAGATATTCTTTATACCTACAGGTAAGCCTTGTTATAGGCTTACCTGTAGGTAAAAGTCAAAAATAAAGGTTTACAACCGCTTTAAGAATAGGGTTAAATGTTTGTATGCAAGTTAAAATTGAGTGGTGTAAGAACAGTAATTGTAGTAAATACAACCATGCCAAAGCTGTTTGGAAAAGGTGCAAGCCCCACCACCACTAAAGACACACTATAGTTATTTTACTAATCCATTTACAAATGAGCTAATTAGTTCCATAGAAAAGGAAAACCTATGTTCTCTCGGGCTCTTTTTCTCTCTCATTTTAAATGATAAAAAAAATGTATCCCTTAAAGCGGGACTTAACTGTATTTGAGCACCACAAACTGAAAATGCCTTTTAATTTATTGTTAATATCCAAAGCAAACTGAGGCCTCGTACACACGACCGAGGAACTCGGCGGGCGAAACACATCGTTTTCCTTGTTGAGTTCTTGTTAGGCTTGTCGAGGAACTCGATGAGACAATTTTCTCCATTCCCGTAGAGGAAAAAGAGAACATGCTCTTTTTTTGGCTCGACGAGTTCCTCAACAGTTTCCTCGATGAAAAATGTACACACGACCGGTTTCCTCGGCAAAAAAACTCTCCCACCAAGTTTCTTGATGGATTCTGCCGAGGAAACTGGTCGTGTGTACGAGGCCTCACTCATTCATCCATGTTTCATTTTATTGAGGAATTACTTTGAAAAACACCACCCTAGCATTGCTAGACATGGCCATCTTGAGGAAGGGCAGAGGATTCATGTAGTATTTACTTTCTGGAATCCATCTGCTCTTCCGGTTTCTCCCCAACAACAGTAATTGCAGATTTTGACAACAGAACACAGCCACTGTATACACTACAGTAGACAATATAATGAGTGGGAATTGTTGGACTGCCCGCTAATAACCAACAAGATGACCTCCTTCAAGGAAGCAACAACTTTTTTACTGCTTAGCCATTGTATCAAAACAGCCAACTCGTCGTCTACTGTAGTGTATTTGCTGGCTGTGTTTTTTTTTTGTCGTTTTTCAGAAGACATAAAACAACGTTTTCCCCACACACGGTCATTTGAAATTACTTTTTTAAAAATGTCGTTTTTTTTTCATCACAAAAAACAACCATGTGTACGCGGCATAAGAGTTACTCAGGTCGAGGAATGCCCCAAACATAGCTCTCTTTTTACACACTTAGGAAACTTGTCCTGCTACCTGAGTGCCCTGTGTACTTGTTGAATGCTGCATGATATAAGTTAAGCAGAGAGGGTGGCAAAATCAAGGAATTCAAGAGCAGAATAATTAAATTAAAAAAGTATCAGAAATTAAGTTAGCCTGTCAAAACTGAAATTCAAGAACTGCTATTACTAATTGTAAGCTTTCTGAGCTCACTAGGACAAGAACCACTAGTTTCAAGAGTTGCCATATCTCTGAATTTAAAAATGTTTAATATTAAAATGGTCTAGGAAGAGTCAGAGATCTTTATCCACATCACTGTTTAAGATCAGTGATTTGAATTATTGAAGCTAGAGGGGTAAGTCTGACCACCATCATTTGTAGAATAGCATGCCTGAAATGGCAGCTTTCATGTTTTTCCCTGGAAAGGACTGCATTAGTAGCACCCTCCTAGCAAAGGATGCTAGGTATAGCTAGTTTTTGACATTTGCATTGCCATTCCATGTGCTTCTTGCTGTGAGGGCCAGTTAAAGATTGGGGGCAGGGGCCATTTGTTTGTTACTGGTGTAATATTGGTGAGGGGACACACTGGACACCTTTGCTGTCGTTGTGCTATGTGCTGGGTGTCCGGTGTGCCCCTGTGCCTCTAAGGAGGACTGGGCTACCTCCAGCCCATCTGCCCTCTATATATTCATTAGAATGCATGTGCTCCCACTGTTGGAGACTCTCAAAATTTCACAAGAGTTAGGACTGCAGGTAATACAGGGTGCCGTGAAGGGGCTCTGCAGCTTATGCATGCATTTGCAAATGTGTGCTAACTAAACCCCTGTTTTTAACGCATACTGTTAGACAGGTTAATTCGGTTGGTAAGCAGACTGATTGGTGAGTTGAGCTGGGAATTTTCTCTAGTTTTGTCTTGCACATCAGTTTTTGGCTCCTTCAGAAAAAATACTACAGGTACTGTAGCTGCTGACTTTTAATATTAGGACACTAATGTCCATAAATACAGTGGTGTTCTCGCAGCGCAAACTTTTCAATTGGTTCTCGGTGCTGCTGCTGAAATTTTGGCTAAGAGAAACCGGCAGCTCCCTACTGCGCATGCATGACACGCGCTGCGCTTTGTAAATGTCCCAGGGTGGGGGAAGGAGGAGGGAGGCAGAACTTCCGAATGAGTTTGCCGCAGCAAGCTTAGCCAGGAGTGGGAGCGGGGACCTGTCAAAACCAGGTACCCACTCCCCCGAAAGGTGCCAAATGTTTACTATGTGGAATACCACATATTTATGATTATGCTGTTATTTATACCCTGTCGTGTTTTTTTATCATGGGATTTTTGGTTATTGGGTACAAGAGCAATTTGGCCATGCAAACTGGGCCTATTTTAGTTTTTTGGAGGTAAGGGGGGGGGTGGTAGAATCCTCCTGGCATATGATGCTAGGTAAATCTAGTTTTTGCTCCTTCTGTGATCGAGGAAGCAGTGATCATTTGTCCTCATCTGTTCAGGGTTTCTCCAGCTGGGTGATTGCTTTCCCCTGCCTCTAGAAGAAGCTTCCAAAGCTTAGAGAAGGGGGATTCAAAAAACCAACCTGTATATTTATCATGCTCCAGCCAATCCCTGGAGAGGAGTGTCCAGAAGGGGGCTGAAAAGGTGAAAAATATTTGGAAGCACTGAAGAGCTTGGTTCTCACTTCCCAGGAGGGTTCCAGAGCCATCCGGCAGCCCATGTACTGTGCAGCTGTTCTAGAGGCCTCAGCTGTGTCAGGGATGAGGGCCTGGGTGGTTTTGCATAGAAGCTGATTGCAGGGCCTCACCAAGGGATCTGGTCTGGAGAAGGGCTGTCTTACTCACTGGACCATGACCGGAGGAAACTGGAAGGTAGCAGCTGTCCAGGGGACTTGTGAGTAAAGACCCTAAATTGACTCCTGTGACTGTGCAGTTTTTTGGAAATTGCACTGGCTACCAGTAGTTGTGCACTTGATTAAATAAAACCCACTTTAAAAAAAAAAACACCTGCAAGACAAAGGCATAATGAGCTAGTACGCATAGCATACTAGCTCATTATGTAATTCTCACCTGAGATGGCGTGACCTCCTTTAGAACCGCATGAACGCCATTTGTAAAGTGCGCCTGAGCCATTGTCTACGGCGCATTGCGCCTCTATTGTAAATATCTCCTAAAGGGTGTAGGTTTAGGACATATTTCTAGCACCTACAGGCAAGTCTTAATCTATTCTTACCTGTAGGTAAAAGTGGTTGTACAGGGTGTACAACCACTTTAAGGTAATCAGATACCAAAGAAACTTGCCTCATGGTCCCCAGCTTTGAGGTCTGAGGCTGTTCAGAAAGTTACCTTGGTCATGGTCTTCAGCTGTGGGGTCTAGACTGTCCAACATTTACGTTTATTTAAGGAGAAGATTGTCCTCCAACTGCTATGTGCTAATTGTTTTGGAGTATCCCATGCCCTAACCCTTCTCCTGTTTAAAGTTTTGCAAGCAATACATTTAAAAAAGACATCACCTAGACTGAGTTATTGTATCTAAAGTGAATGGACTGGTGCTTACTGGGACGGGCAGCCTCTGTACTATTAGAGAAGAACCAGTTAATACCAGCAGGCCCTGCAGGGGAAGCACTACACCTTAAAGAACCTTTCCAAACCTTTCCGAGCTCACTAGGACAAGAACATGAAAAGGATGGTGATAGCCCAGTGGTCCAGTATATTGTACTGTCTGCCACCCAACTGTATAACATTTAAATGGTAATAGCGGCATCCATGTTCATCTTGTGACCAGATACCCTCATGTGATTTTACTGTTTATTATGTTAGAAAACTTCAGTCAATTTTAATAATGTTTCTTTCTTCTCTGTTCAACTGCAGGGCCTGCTTATTCCACTTCCGCTATGTAGGGAAGAGAAGCATTGCCAGGTACAGTGTTGATTTGTTTTAAGGCAAACCAAATTTGTGCTTACCTAGTGACTCTAATATTGTAGCTTAAATACGTTTTAAAACCAAAGGATGTATAATTGCAGACAAAAGTCTGCACAATAAGAGTGTGTGTAATCAAAGCAAAACATTTACAATATGTGTTTAAAGTCCTAATGCAGGTTGGAAGAAAAAAAAAATCCATGCAGTGTAGGGTGGGGGGTTAACGTGAGGGTGGGGGGTTAAAGTGAGTCTATGGGAGAGGAGAAGGCTGCCAGGAGCACCTAATGCCGTGTACACACGATCAGATTTGCGCTCAAGCTTTGCTTGCATACACACGGTCACACAAAAGTTCTCTGAACTTTCGTCCGTCAAGAATGCGGTGATGTACAACACTACGACGAGCTGAGAAAATTAAGTTCAATGCTTCTGAGCATTCGTCGAATTGTTCCGAGCATGAGTCGGAATTTTGTGTGTCGGAATTTTAGAGAACCAGCTCCCAACCTTTGCTGGCGGAAATTCCGCCAGCAAAAGTCCGATGGTCGGAATTTCCGCTCAAAAGCTCACATCATACTTTTGCTGGCGGAATTATCAATCGTGTGTACGGGGCATTATAGAGGGGGCTTCACAGGGCTGGTTGCACTACTGGGTAAAACCCTGCTGGGGCGAGAAATAGGTTAGGTATTATTGCTTAGAACTTTACCCCTAGGCAAAAGTGGGCATTTAACCCTTGCCTTTGGGAGAGGCCCACTTCATAGGTATTATTTTTTTGTGACTAGAGTCTGGATTTTTCCCTTTATTTTGAATTTTCTGAGTCCTACTGGACGCTTAAATCCTAGCATATCTGAAGGGGTTGAGGTGGTCTATAACAGAGGCTGCTGGGAGCGATCAAAAAGCAAATGTCTTACTACACACTTGAGTGGTGGACAGTTTTATCTAGTGGTGAAAGCATTATTACTATTTTCACAATTCTTTTTTTACATAAACATTTTTGTATATTTGTCTTTTTTTTATACTGTAAGTGAAGGAAAATAGATAGTATATGCCTTAATTTCAGGGTGCAGAATTGACCTAGTATGTTTATAAGAGTACTACATAGGGCTTGTTTGCTGCCTTAAAGCCTCATACACACAATGAGAATATCAGACGAATTATCAAATTTTTTTTTGCATGTTAGTCTCATATCGGAAACTGAAAGTTATGAAAATTCTCATACAACAGCATACAACTTCAGGAGTGATGTCATGTATTGTAATGTAATGTGGGCTTTAGATTTTAAGCATGCATGGTGTTCGGATTTTTTTTGGACATACTGATACTGTACTTATTAAACAAAACTGTTCTAGTATTGAACGAGAAAAATGTTCACGTTTGCCCCCTTGGATAATTTCACAGAAACTGTTGTGATCGATTATTGTATTATTATCGTACGATTGATTTGAAATCAGTATTTTTGGTGTGTAGTAGGCATAAGGCTGTTCAGACCCTGCCTGTCCTAATTTCTTTTAATATGGAGTGGAAGGATATGTGGCAAGGGATTGGTCCAGATATGGAGCTTTATTATATAGGGACATTTTTGGAAAAGCTTAGGATAAAATGACAGTAATTGGGGAATGTTGATTAAAATTATGATTTTGGAACAAAGCATTTCAAACTTGTTTACAAATTAAATAAAGACAACACTAAAAAAATGAAATAGTCAAAAAAATTAAGAAATAATAATTAGATAAATAGAAATAAACAAAGGAAACTCTGCAGGAAAATAAGGGGAATAAGGAGTTAATCAGTGTTGATTTAAACTAAAAGTTATTAAAGGCTTAAATAGAAAAAACATAAAATAAAATAAAAAAATGTAATTATCAGGTAGCTTTAAGAAGCATCATATGAAGATGGATGCCCATCCCTTTCCTCTGTAGATGAATGAAACCAAGTCAATACAAAAGTAACAATGTTATTTTATATCTTTCTACTTTTCAGTCAGAAGGTCCATTTTTGACAGCAGTAGTTGTAATAGCTGCAGACTACATAGAAAATCCCGGCTGTCATTGTGAAGTTTGTTTGGGCATGTTTTGGGAATTAGGAATTGGGATTTTTTTTCCCCTGTTGTTAGCAAATTGGATCATGCTTTGCTGTTTTTTTTTTGCCTTCCTCTGGATCAACTATCAGTATTGGAATGTATGATTTTTTTTTTTTTTTTGTTGAACTAGATGAACACAATTGTGTCTTTTTCCAACCTGACTAACCATGTAACTATGTGTAGCACATCCAAAGTAAATTATTTGTTAAAGATGTGACACTTTCAGACTATATTCCAAACTGTGAGACACTTCTGAGAGTGTTGAATTCCATTGTTTTCTGCTGCTCTCACTGCAGGAACTAGTGAGAACTGCAGTGGACCCAGGAGGTTAACGCTCCCAGAAGTATCAGGATTGTTTCTAGTGATCAAAGCAGAGTTCAGTGGCATTGGTGATAAGAGAGGTAAGGCAGCCAATTGATGAATCATTTTTTGTCATTCATCCAATGAGTTGAATGAAAAAAATTACTTGATTCCCCTACCCACACACGTGATGTGAATGCAGTAATCCTTCCCTCTGAGCTATTGCATTTTGACAGCAGAGAAACCTCCCTGATGTCAGAATACACTTACCATTACTGCCAGTGGTGTTGATCATGTGGGGGAAATTCTACAGGGCTGTTTGTACAGAAGTCAATTGATAGATTGACTTCTTTGCAACCTCCCTGCCCATACAAGAATAGAACTTTGGCCAGTCCCTGCTAAACTGACCAAATTGCGGCCTACTTATGGTCAGCTAAAGTATTATGTGACAAGGGGGTTGATTTACTGAGGGAAACAAGACTGTACACATTGCAAAGTGCAGTTGCTTATTTGCCTGTCTGTTTAAAAGTAGGATCAATAAATGACACCTAGATTGCTAGCATGATTTAATCCTTTAAACAGAAGGGGTCTTAACAAATCAGTATACAGGCAGTCCCCTATATACAAACATCTGACTTACAAACGACTCCTGCTTACAAACGAGGGAGACAACAGGAATTGAGATGAAATCTACAGGAGGGAAATTCTCTCCTGTAATGCCCAGTACACAAGATCAGAATTTCCGTTAAACTTCCGACGGATTTTTCTGATGGAATTCCGTTCAAGCTGTCTTGCATACACACTGTCACGCCAAATTCCGACCGTCCAAAACACGGTTACGTACAACACTACGACAAGCCGAGAAAAATTAAGTTCAATGATTCCGAGCATGCATCGACTTGATTCTGAGCATAAACAAAAACAAAGTCCCCTTATGGCGCTACAACAATGTCAAGCGAGACAGTCCAATCTGTGAAAGTAAGATACACGATACCCAGTGCAGCCGCCAACCAATGGAGGATGGGCACAGGAACACAAGAACAAAAAAAGCAGCGCTCTATGGGTAAAGTCATAAAACTTTATAGTCTAAAAGATAATAATAACATTGGTATAGACACACACAATAATATACAAAAAACTCATGTATAAAAGATATAGTTGATATGACATAGTTAACTATTCCATCACAGGACTCCCTTCAGTGGCTCTCATTTTGGACTAATTGTCATATCAACTATATCTTTTATACATGAGTTTTTTGTATACTATTGTGTGTGTCTATACCAATGTTATTATCTTTTAGACCAGGAGTCTCCATACTTTTCAAGCAAAGGGCCAGTTTACTGTCTTTGAGACTTCAGGGGGGCCGGATTCTGACCAATGGGGGTAGGAAATTTCCCAGGGCCGAGCATCAGTGAGAATAAACATGGCCCAAGTGTTGGTGGGCAGTAGGAGGAGGAATAGTGCTCCATCATTGCTGTTAGTGGAAGAAATAGAGCCCCATTGTTGGTGTCATTGGGAGGAATAGTGCCTCATATTGTTTGGAGCAATACTGCCCCAAGGGCCGGATAAAGGCTAGCAAAGGGCCACATCCGGCCCTCGGGCCGCAATTTGGAGACCCCTGTTTTAGACTATACAGTTTTATGACTTTACCCATAGAGCGCTGCTTTTTTTGTTCTTGATTCTGAGCATGCGTATTGTTTTCTCCGTCGGAGTTCCATACAGACTAACTGAATTTCCATTGTCTTTCTTTCTAAGTCCGTCGGAATTTCCGATTGAAAAACTCAGATGGGGCACACACACGGTCGGAATATCCGATGAAAAAAATCCGTCTGAGTTTTTCCATCGGAAATTCCGATCGTGTGTACAAGGCATTAGTGTTATTATGTGGAAAAAGGTGTCTCCACTGATGCTTTATGCCCAATCCTTGTTTCCCTAACAATCCAAATTTTTCTAAATCTTATTTTAATTGGGACAGGAAGTGAGGTGAAATCTTCTCAACAGGGGCACAGACAGCAAAACAAATGTTACAGGGGTGATAACCCTTCCCTAGGCTATCCAAAAAGCTTAACATTTTTTAAAAATTTTTGCCTGGAGCTACACTTTTAAAATGTGTGTGTGTTCCGACTTACAAACGGATTCAACTTCAGAACAAACCCACAGTCCCTGCCTTGTTTGTAACCCTGGGACTGCCTGTATCTTTTCTGTGCTTTTAATTTTCAGAAACAAAAACATCTGTTATATCCTTATTTAGCTGCAATTTTTTTTTATGATGTTCACATAATAATGTCATCTCTGCAGTAAAATACGGAGCCTGTAGACAAGTGAGCATCAGATAATAAATTTATACAGCTGTGTATCAGCTGTCTGCTGATCAAAGGAAATGTGACATCTTTCTTCGAACAGTCCAAAAACCAGGAACCTAATGACGCCAAAGAAGACTAAAAAGCCTGCAAATTTATCACAAGCATTACTGAACCAACACTGAAGTTTTTTTGTATTTTTTTAAAGCTGTCAATCTTTAAAAGTACATAAAAATTGAAGTACTTGTATGTGTATGATACAGTATGGTAGTAGCTTGCAAAGATACAAGGGCATGTTTGGCATGTTGATGCCATGGCTGGTGCACCCGTAACTCTCCTCTATGGACTCAAATATACAAGACTATCCACAAGAATGTTTAGGACGTATTTTTTTATTGAGATTCACAAATGGATTCAGCTCCAGGAATGCATTGGGGTTAGCCAAGTCTGGAATTGTGCACTCTGCAATCACGGCAAGCACTATGGTACATGTTCCATATTGGCATCTTTGTTTTACACTTCCAGTACCCTTTATTGGCAAAATATCAATTTTAAACTCTCATGCCTCGTACACACGATTGGTTTTCCATGTTTGCTTTTGGTCTGGAAAACTGGCCGTGTGTATGCTCCATAGCAGTTTTCCCGACAGGAAAACTGCGAACAAAAAAATAAGAACTTGTTCTCTTTTTTTTCCCGCCAAGATTCTCTGCGTTTTTTTGCTCGGCAGTTTTCCTATGGGAAACACTGCAGTGGAGCATACACACGGCCGGTTTTCCCAACCAAAGCTGTCATGGCAGTTTTACTGTCGGGAAAACCGGCCGTGTGTACACGGGGAAAAGCAACCGAGCAGGTACTCGGTTTTCACCTCGGTTTTCCTGGCGGACTTTTGACCGACGGGAAAACCGATCGTGTGTACGAGGCATTAGTCTTGACTTAGGTTCACAATTTTTTTCTTTTATAAACCTTTTTTCTAACAGCCTCAGTAATATACAGCCATTCAGTATGAACAAGTAGAATGATTATACTGTTCATAGAGAATACAGTATACAAAGTTGGCTGGTTACATCAGTAATATAGAGTAAGCCGTCATCAGGGCCGATGCAAGGATTTTTGCCAACTCAGGCGAAGGTGCATTTTGCCGCACACACGTGTGCGCGCGCGCACACCCACCATACAACATATATGTTCTCCATTAAGCTTTAATGGTTATGATGCTTAAGGTGATCGTTTAACTTACTTATCTTTTAGGCCCCGTACAGACGACCGAACATTCAGCAGACATGTTCGGTCATCGGTACAGCCGAGCGGACAGGATTCCAGCATACATTTGTCCGCCGGGCCTTTTTCGAGCGGGCAAATATTTCTAAACATGTTTAGAAACATGCCCGCTGGAATCCTGTCCGTCGGACATGTTCGGTCGTCTGTACAGACCTACCGTACATGTCGGAGCGGCCGCCATCCCTCGCATGCGTCGAATGACTTTGACGCATGCGTGAAAGCATTAAACTGCCAGGGCCGCGCACGTCGCCGCGTCATCGTTGCGGCGACGGCGCGGCCTCGTCACCGTGTATCGAGTACGCGCGGATTTCTGTATGATGGTGTGTACAGCCATCATACAGAAATCTCCGGGCAGACATGTACGCTGAAAACGGTCCGGCGGACCGGTTTCATCGTACATGTTTGCCCGTCTGTACGGGGCCTAATAGAGAAAGATAGAAAACAAACTATTTGTGGTTTTGTAAAGTGCATTTTATCAACAGTTGTTCCATAAAATAAGTTATAAGAACTACAAAACATTTCATTTTCAACCGTGAAAGTGCAGCAGGACATAAAGTGCTTGAAGACTCTTATTAATGTATTTATAAGTGATTACACAGGAATGCTTTACACTGAATTCCTGGAATAATGTTTCTTTATAGAGGACTTTAGGAAGTTATAATTATTTTGAAATGTTTAAAAACACATTGCAAATCATTTGCGCAATGTAAAGATCATGTCTTTCTGAGTGTTTCAGTCAATATATTACAGGCCTGTATATTTACATATATTCGTTGTATGGCTGTAGACACATCTGGGGTTAGAGAATAAATGCTATGAGAACAGAAGCAATGCTCTGACAAAAATAAACTTAAACAATTCTTTAAGTAATATATAAAATTAAAAAGATTGTACATATAACAGTTGAAGTCCAAGTACCAGGATACAGCCTGTATCCTGGTACTTGGACTTCAACTGTTATATGTACAATCTTTTTAATTTAACCTACGTGTATAATCAAATGTCACAACTGAGAGCTAATTGCCTTATAAGGCAAGGGGGCGCATGTCACACTTGGCTCCTCCATGCTGCCAGACACAGGGGACTGCTGATGAGCTGATTTTGCCTAGAAGACGTGCATACCGCCGCCTGGGGTTGTGGGAGGTGGCCGTGGGTGGGAATCTTTTTTAAAGCAGGGATTTATTTTTATTTTGGGCGCCCCCCATAGCGCTGATGGTACTTCCCATGGCTGAATGCCATTTAGATGACAGACACTCGGCGGCAGTGAAAAAAAAAAGGGTAATTTTTCCGCCCTGTACCCGGGGTCGTCGCTGTCGCTGTAAGGCAAGTGCCCATGTTGCCTTGCGCTAGCGCCGGCCCTGGCCGTCGTGGACATGTCACTTCAAAAAGAACATGAACTCTAGACAGGGTAACGTATAATCATAGTCACAAATGTTGCATAGTTAATAGATACCCAAAAACGGGTTGCCAAAGGAAATGCGTAGTTGCAGGCTGTTAAAAAAAACACAGTTAAGTGCTGTTGGTAAAAACAGAAGAATAGCAAATAAAAAGGTAGTACAGAAGAACGTATTTGGGAAGGTCATACGAAAAGAGGGTTCCTAGAAACCAGGAGTGAAAAGGGGGAGGGGGGTGGGGGCCCAGGGGGTTGTTGTATCAGTTCTATCAATTGGTAAGTAAAGATTTCTCAAATCTCAGTGGACAAGTGTATGATATCCAGGGTTGCTATACAAAAGGTTTATAAGTATTGGTCAAGATATAGCTGTTAGCTTCTTATTAACCATAATAGGCTCCATTCACAAAGCAGAATCTACTGCTTTAAGAAATGCAGTAAAATACTGCATAGAATAAAAAAAAAAATTGTCATTCACCAAAAAAACGCTTCTAAAATACCACGTCCACATACGGTATATATCTCATGACACCATGCAGTATTTTATCTCCTCAATATCCAGTGGGATGTATACAGTGGAGAAGAATTTGAACCCCTGTCAGTTTTTATTGCTAACTAGCTGAATACCCGGCGTGACCCGGTCTTCCTATCTTAACCTTTTGGGGAGGAAAATCATAGTAATATAAATATACCCATCTTTTATATAAGGGTGTAGGTAAGGGTTAATTTAACTGTCATATATTTTTATTTGGCATATAAGTAATATGTGTATCAGGTATTATTGAAATATCTCCAGGGGTACAGAAGTTATGTGGGAACATACATTTCCCATTGATTTGCATGGGACTTTAAACAAAAACCCCGACCCTCACAAATGGGGGTAGTTAAGGGATAAATTAACTATCCTATAGTTTAAGTGGACATATAAGTAACATGTGACCAAGTGTTATCGAAATATCTACAGCCGTTTGGAAGTTATGAAGTAACATGTATTTCCCATAGAGTTGAATGGGACTTTAAAGAAAAACCCCGACCATGGCAAATGGGGGTGGGTAAGGGTTAAACCACCTATCCTATGTTTGTTGCTGACATATAAGTAACATGTGTGCCAAGTTTCATGTTAATATCTTTAGCCGTTTGGACGTGATGCTGGAACATACATACATACATACATACATACATACATACATACATACACACACGTTGAGTTTTATATATATAGATAGATAAAAAAGTAAAATGGTTTAAATCATAGAAACATGCCAACTCACTAAGTCAGTGCGTTCCCTGCGGCATATGTATTAATACAAAAGAAAAAAAGTGACTAGAATACCAGTCAAAGGGAAGCTGCTTTCACAGGACACACAAGGTGTATAAAAGACAACCAAGTTAAATAAAGTAAATAAAAAATATCTTTATAAATGTCAAATATTGAGTAAAAATTGTATTAAAATCACACACATATATAATACCTTTCTTCCACCAATAAAAAAGACAACGTTGCAGAAGAAGGGTATTTATATAAGTGTATTTTCTTTCAATATTTGACATTTATAAAGATATTTTGTATTTACTTTATTGCTTCAATACCGGGCACTTTTACCCCCTTCCTGCCCAGGCCAATTTTCAGCTTTCAGTGCTGTTGCACTTTAAATGACAATTGCGCGGTCATGCAACACTGTACCCAAACTACATTTTTATCATTTTCTCCAAACAAATAGAGCTTTCTTTTTGGTGGTATTTAATCACTGCTGTATTTTATTTTATTTTATTTTGTATTAGTTTCTGTCAGAAAATGTAGTAAATTAGTAATTTTTCTCCTTCACTGATGTGTGCTGATGAGGCTGCACTGATGGGCACTGATGAGGTGGCACTGAAGGGAACTAATGAGGTGGCACTGCTGAGGAGGCACTAATATGCAGCAATGATAAGCACTGATAGGTGGCACTGATGGGCACTGATAGGTGGCACTTATGGGCAATGGTAGGCAGCACTAATGGGCACTAAAGATCGCCACTGATGGGCAGCACTGATGACCAGGCACTGATGGGCACTAAAAGGCAGCACTGACTTGCATCACTGATAGTCACAAATTGGCATCACTGATGGACACTAATTGGCATCACTGATGGGCACAGACTGGCATCACTGATGGACACTGGAGCTGCACTGATGGTCAGGGCACTGATGATCAGTGCTCTCATTACCTGTAAAGGTCTCCCCTGTAAGGAAATGCCGCTGATCGGCTCTCCTCACCTCACACTCTGTCAGTGTGAGGCGAGGAGAGCCGATAACCGCCATTTCCTTGTTAACACGTGATCAGCTGTGATTGGACACAGCTGATCACATGGGTAAAGAGCCACGTCATCAGCTCTTTACTGAGATTACGCGCCCGCAGACACTGGGGCAACGTCACAGGACGTCATGACACAGAACAACAGAACACCCCACCCCTTAGCCATTTGTCTATATGGCAGGCAGGAGGTAGTTAAAGTATAACTAAAGGAAAATCTATTTTTTTTATTTTTGGATAGGGTGGAAAGGTATTATAACACCTATTAGGTCTGTGCCCTCATTAGGGAGATTTACCCTCTCTTTTGTTCCTGTTTGCCATTATCATTAAAAATAAATTAACCACTTAAGGACCGCCTCCTGAACATATACTATATAATAAAGCTGCGCTGCATGATTTTCAGATATTCAAGTGATAAAATACTAAACACAAATATATAAAGTACACCAAATGTACTGTGCAGATAAAACACCGGTAATGTGCAATATCAAGTACTAAGTGAATGACAGTTAGTCCATAAAGTCCAAATTCTGTGAACATCAAAGAGTATCTACAGAGCGGTGTCAGACAGATCCGAAGAAAACCGTGCAAAAGAGCAGAAATACATGAAGCCTCCACCTCTAATATCACATCTGCTTACCAGCTCACATGGATCTCTGTGAATGAGATCAAATGCGTGTGTGGCTAACAGCCCTGTGTAAGGTTTTCCTGGAGCTTCCTGTATGTTGTCTCTCTGTACGTTCCTCCTTGGTTAACTCAGTCAGAAATTCCCATTGAGTGTAACCCAAATGAAGAAAGATGGCAATATAGTGTAATAACCTCACAGATCACCATGAGTTTTAGGCGTATCGATCCACCGATCGGATGTACCAGGAACTGTCAACTCCCACGCTTCCAGACGCTTCTTGCAAGGTAACCGGACACCACCTCTCTCCGCTCCACTCAAAATAAGACATATAGCTAGATTCAGGTAGATGGGCGCATCTTTGAGGTGGCGTAGCGTATCGTATTTACGCTACGCCGCCGTAAGTCAGAGAGGCAAGTGCTGTATTCACGCCGTTCGTGTGCATTGCTCCAAAGTACGCCACAAGGACGTATTGGTTTCGACGTGAACGTAAATTACGTCCAGCCCCATTCACGGACCACTTACGCAAACGACGTCAAATTTTCAAATTTCGACGCGGGAAACCACGCCCATACTTAACATTGGCTAGGCCACCTAGGGAGCAGCTTTATCTTTACGCCGACGTATCTCTTACGTAAACGGCGTATCTGTACTGCGACGGGCAAGCGTACGTTCGTGAATCGGCGTATCTAGTAATTTGCATATTCTACTCTGAACTCAACGGAAGCGCCACCTAGCGGCCAGCGTAAATATGCACCCTAAGATACGACGGCGCAGGCCGTCGTATCTTAGCTAGGTTTAAGTGTATCTCAGTTGGAGCATACACTTAAACATACGACGGTTTAGATTCCTAGTTACGACGGCGTATCTACTGATACGCCGGCGTAACTCTTTGTGAATCTAGCTAATAGTGATTCTGTGCTGCAAGCTGAGGCATAGAGGGAGAAATAGAAAGTGAAAGTAAAAAAGTCTCCTCAGTGAAGTGAGGAGCAGGACGCTCTGCTTTAGATATTGTGTATCCTCAGGGGAAGAAGTAAAGCTGTGGCTCCCGTTTTTCTCAGCAGTGTGGGTTTCTCTCCCCCAGCAACAGTCTGTGGGTCTCTCTCACCCCCCACAACCACCAGTAAAGCTGCTGCTTAAAGCGGAGGTTCACCCTAAAAAACTACTTTCTACCATGCCATGCAGCATACTAGCTTCAGCTACAGTATGCCTTTATTTATTTTTTTTGCGCTGTACTCACAGTGTAATCCAATAGTTTCGTTTTAGACACCCGCGGGGAATAGGCGTTCCTATCAAGAGTGCAATATGATTGACGGCCGGCTATGGCGCGTCACGCTTCCCGAAAATAGCCGGAGTAGGTCTCGGCTCTTCACGGCGCTATGCGGCGCCTGCGCACAGACTAGGAGCTGACTGCGCAGGCGGCGTGAAGAGCCAAGTCCTATTTCGGCTATTTTCGGGAAGCCTGACGCGCCATAGCTGTCTGTCAATCATGTTCCCCTCTTGATAGGAACGCCTACTCCCCGAGGGAGTCTGAAACAGATTACACTGTGAGTACAGCGGTAAAAAGAAAAATAAATGCATACTGTAGCTGACGCTAGTATGCTGCATGGCATGATAGACAAATTTTTTTTTTAGGGTGAACCCTCGCTTTAATAAAAATAAGGCATCCCCTGAAAATAAGACATGGTATGTCTTCTTGAGGAAAAATAAATATAAGACGGTGTCTTATTTTCGGGGAAACACGGTAGTTCTGGTGACCTGTGGGAGCCCAAGGCATTCTTTTAATTTGCAGGGATTTCCTCTCACTTCCTGTTTTGGCAATGGGACGAAAAGTGAAGGTAAATCTCCCCAATGGGACACAGATGGCCAACCCCTTGAAATTTTTTCAGTCTCAGGAAACCCCTGCTAACAAAATGATTATATCTACAACTCATGATATATCAGTGGGAATGTCAGTAGAAAGAATGCTCCTTACAAGCAAACCACTTATGCGCTAACCAAGTGAGTAGCCAAAGGAAGTGAACCATAAACAATACAGGAAGCTGCCAAAACTAAAAATTGTGTCCCCACAAACAATGAAAAATATTTAAATTAGCCACACTCTTTGACCCCTTTCACACTGAAGCGTTTTAACAGCGTTTTAGCATTAAAAATAGCTCTATTAAAACGCTCATAAAACACTCTCCATGCATCTCAATGGACCCTTTAACACTGAGTCCTGCAAGCAGCATCTTTGGAGCTGTTTTTGGGCGCTGAAAAAAAACACTCCAAAAACGCCCCTCTCCATTGAAATGAATTAAAAGCGCTGTAAAAATGCCTTACCCTTTCACATTGAGGTGTTGCACTGGCGGGGCGTTGAGAAAAGTCCTGCAAGCAGCATCTTTGGAGCAGCTTTTGGGTGCTGAAAAAAACGCTCCAAAAACGCCCCTTTCCATTGAAATTAATTGAAAGCGCTGTAAAAACGCCTTACCCTTTCACACTGAGGCACTGAAAAAACGCCCTAAAACGTTAGGGTCTTAGCGGTGCTTTACCAGCACATTGGGATTGCAGATGAGGCTTTGCTTGAATGACGCTAGAAAAACGCTCGACTAACCCTTCGAAAAACGCCCCAGTGTGAAAGGGGCCTTTATTTCAATTATTCCTTACACTTGGGATCACTGAGAATAATTCCCCCCTTATAGATGGCTAAAAAGATCAATGATGTCAATGGGAACTTGTCAGTGGGATGCAGAAGTGTTGGATCACGTACCAGGTATGTGATTTGGTGCAGAGCGGCTGCCCTGCCACAGTTGATCTAAGGTGGGCAGTCGCTAAGGGCCAGATTCACGTAGATGAGCGGCGGCATAACGTATCGTAGATCCGTTACACCACCGCAATTTTTCATCGCAAGTGCCTGATTCACCAAGCACTTGCGATGAAAACCTACGACGGCGGCCTCCGGCGCAAGGCGGGCCAATTCAAATGGGCTGCTGCCATTTAAATTAGGCGCGCTCCCGCGCCGGACCTACCGCGCATGCTCCGTTTCCGAACTCCCGCCGTGCTTTGCGCGAAGTGACGTCATTTTTTCGAACAGCGACGCGCGTAGCGTAATTCTGTATTCCCGGACGGCTTACGCAAACTACGTTATTTTTTAAATTTCGACGCGGGAACGACGGCCATACTTTATACAGCAATACGATTGCTGTGTAAAGTTAAGGCACCAAAAAAAATCCGATAGTGTAAAACAATTACACATGTCCGATCTTATGGCTATCTATGTGTAACTGATTTTATGAATCAGTCGCATAGATAGAACAACAGATACGACGGCGTATCAGGAGATACACCGTCGTATCTGCTCTGTGAATCTGGCCCTAAGTGCTTAATTACCGCATGCATTTATTTATTTATTTCCTTCTGTGAATTTAGTTCAATGCCTTTATATGCAGTATTTACTGAGTGTTTTCAGTGTCTTGCGGTAAATACGGCAAAACGGCATAGTGAATTGACAGTTTCAGGATTGCATGCGATATTTAGGGAAAATGTGTCCGCACTCCTAAATAATGCATGAGATGTGCTTTAGTGAAAGGAGTTCACTGTCAGGATAAACAGGTAATACAACTGTTACAGAGAAAAAAAAGAACCTAGAAAAAAATATATACTTTTTTGGCAATTTCACAAAGAGGATCTTTGGCCATAATGCAAAGTAATATGATCACTGTATGTAGTTGATTGGCCATTGTGCAAAGAGGAACTGAAACAAAGAAGATATTTAAATATGTTATTTATTAAATATGTGTACAGACACCCAAATAACGAGTGCAATCGGCTTTCATTCGTTTTGGATAGAATTAACAAAGGTTAGAACCCCTGTCACATTTTACTGCTGTCTGAGCTAGAGATTTCCCTTCACTTTTTGCTAATGAGGGAAAATCTGCAACAGCACAACACACATTATAAATCTTGCAGAGGTTCCGCAAATTCTTTAAATGGTGTCGCGGGACCCAGTTGGTGGCAGAATAGAGGGGGATCTCAGCAGGACCCACTGAGTGGTTGAGTATCTAAACTGTGCAGGTAATGGGGTTAATATATATATACCGTATTTATCGGCGTATACCGCGCACTTTTTTGCCCTTAAAATCAGGGCAAAATCATGGGTGCGCGATATACGCCGATAC
The DNA here is from genome assembly GCF_905171775.1 of Rana temporaria. Lineage (NCBI taxonomy): Eukaryota > Metazoa > Chordata > Amphibia > Anura > Ranidae > Rana > Rana temporaria. Next base: position 65,713,584 of record NC_053497.1, read on the forward strand.
CCACTTCCCGCACTGTGTTTGAACCACTGCCCCGACATATACCGAGCGCAGTACAATCGGGGGTATACTCGGGCAGGCTCGGCTCCTTTCGCGGTCACGTCCTGTGTGTCCTGTACGTCCTTTACGCGAGAGAAGCCGAGCCTGCCCGACTATACCCGAGTGTACTGCCCTCTGTAAATGTCGGCGGAGTGGTTCAAACACAGCGCGGGAAGCGGGGATTCGACTCGGAGACAGCGCGGGAGGACACCACGATGGCCGCAGAAGGACGCCGAACCGGACAAGGCCGCCGATGGACGTCCTTGCAAGACACCAAAACTGTAAGTATAAAACATTTTTTCCCTGGAATTTCAGGGCTACATTACGGGTCGCGCTATATGGCGGGGCGCGTAATAGGGCGATAAATAAGGTATATATATATTGGGGGGAGGGTGAAGATCCACTTTAACTTAAAAAAGTAAAAAAAGAAAAGCATTTTTACCAGACAGCTGAGACAGCAAAACCTGACAGAAGTTTTAATTTTCTCCAAACCCCCCCCCCCCCAAAAATGGTTATTGATACACTTTAAGGAAGTAACTGCAGAGAATGCGACACACTGAAGCATATGGGTGCAATGCACACAGTTGTGCCGAGGAACCAATCTGTATTTTCCTCCTGCAGCAGCTGAAAGTCGGCTTCTCCTCTTCTCCCTCTGGCCTGCAGGGAGAGATTAATAGCTGGCAGACTGTCTTTTTTTTTTCTCCCCTTGTCCTATGACTCATCACATGACTGGAGAGAAGGAGACGGTGCCTTGATTCCAGGAGAGCTGTGAGAAAAAGTGGGAAAAGGGGGTGGGGGGTTGCCAACTGAGTTACGGGGGCACTCTGATGAGGCAGCTGATATATGGAGGCACAATCATAGGGGAACACTAATGTAAATGAGGACCCTGATGGGACACCTGAGGTAAAGGGGGACTCTGATGAGGACACCTGATCTAAATGAGGACTCTAGTGGGGGCACCTGATGTAAAGGAAGACTCTGATGTAAAGGGGGATGTTGATTGGGACACCTAATGTAAAATAGGGCTCTGATTGAGACACCTGATGTAAAGGGGGACCCTGATTGGCACAAATGATGTAAAGGGGGGCACCTGATGTAAAAGGAGACTCTGATTGGGACACCTTCTGTAAAGGGGGACACTGATTGAGACACCTGATATAAAGTGGGGCACCTGATGTAAAAGGAGACTCTGATTGGGACACCTGCTATAAAGGGAGAAACTGAAACTGATTGGGACACCTGATGTAAAGGGGGACACCTGATGTAAAGGGCGCTCTGATTGGCACACTTGCTGTAAAGGGGGGCTCTGATTGGGGACCTGATTTAAAGTGGGACTCTGGGACACCTGATGTAACTTGGGTACCTGATTTAAAGGGGGACTCTAAATGGGACACCTGATGTAAAGGGGACTCTGATTGGGGCACATGAATTAAAGGGGGACTCTGATTGGGAAACCTGATGTAAAGGGGGACTCTGATTGGGAAACCTGATGTAAACAAACTTTGATTGGGACACGTGATGTAAATGGGAATTCTAACTGGGACACCTGATGTAAAGGGGGACTCTGACATCTGATGGAAAGGGGGACTTTGATTGGGACACCTGATGTAAAGGGGGACTCTGACTGGGACACCTGATGTAAAGGGGGACTCTGAAGAAGACACCTTATGTTAAGTAGTTTTATTTTCTTTTACTTGAAATGTGGATGTTATTGGCCTACTTAAATTTTTCATTAGAAAGAGATTTGGAACAAATTTTGGCAACCGGACATCTTTGAATTTGAATCTATTCCCTCTTCCCTAGGTAGACATTTGTGTTTTGCAGGAATCTGTGCAAAATTGCATGCATTCCCACATTCTTCATGCATAGGGCAACCTGTTGAAATGAATGGACTGCCCTATAAGTGCTGTGCAGAAACAGGCACACTCCATCACATCTGCAAAGGTTTGAATGGAGCCTTTTGCATCGCGCACCACTATTAGCCCCGCCCTCCCACCTGGGGAGGGGGGGGGCACAGTTTTCCACTTTCATCCTAGGCACTAGATGGTCTTGTCCCAGGACTGCCGAGACGCGATTTGTGTATTAAAGGACGCGCAGAGCGCACCTCGGGAGCAAGTCCACATGAATGCCCCCCATAGCAATGGCTTGATGTGGGGGCACTTAGAAGGCAGGGGGTTGCCAGGAGCACATGTGGGGGACCCCATAAAAGGAGGAACAGTGCTGCTGTGTGGAAAACAATTGTGATATGTTTGCTATTTTAACAAAATTCCCTTTTACAGTCACTTTAAACAGCATTTTTTTTCTAAATGTCAGTTTTGCTGCAATAGTTGTATACACTTTACAGGCAGGTTGATTGCAACCTCCAGGCATGTTATTTAAAAGTTTTGCTTTTTATTGTTGCCCTTTGCTGTTCCTCACAAAATTAATTTTCTCTTATCATCCATGGACGGACACAGCCTTCTCAAGTGGTTATGGTTACAAGTGGTTATGTTCCTGTTCACAGGAGAGGACTAGGCAGAAACATGTTGGATATTTAAATACATGTTAATTTAACAGAGTTGAACAGCCCCGCCTAGGGGGCGGTCCCTCCGGACATAACCCTCCTTCCTGCAATATGCAGCCTCAGTTTTTTTCTGCCTATCAAAAGAGAAGGATGTATGGCTCCCTTTGGGCCCAGTGCCCTGAGGAAATTTTTTATTTTTCTTTTCTTTTATTTTGTTTTCTTCTTGAGAATCTTCTATCAACTGTTGACTGAGAGACAGGCTGGATATTATAGATCCTTGTAGTCTTATCAGTCCCGCCTGTGTGCCTGATCTCACTATTGCAAAAAGGCTTGGTCTATCACGACATAACCCATGACTCCTGGGGTGGCCGGTGAGCTTTTGCTCCAGGGTCCACATATGACTGGGCTGTGGTGTTGTCTCACTCATAGTGGACCGGGCCGACAGCTACTCCTATGCGGTTGTATGCCTGTTAGGAATGCGTCAGTGGGTCCTCGTATGGACAGGTAAGTACGGTCCTTCCTGCCTCAGTGGGTCGGTACACCTGGGCATTCCTGGGGTTCAGGGTTTCTCCTATCCTCTCTTCCCTGCTCTCTGTCATTTTCCCTCTGCTGCTATGCTGGTGCAGCTGCCGGGGTGGACTCATGGGGGGGCTCCTCATCAGGGGACTGTGGGGTGTCTTTGCCTGCTGTTTTTTTCTGTAGGGGTGTTTTTGCCACTATAAGGCCCTAGTAGGCCTTCTCATCCTCGTTGTGGCATTTTGCCGCCATTTTGGCGGCGCCGGCACCATTATATTGTGGTTTTTCTGTTTGCATTGAAAATCCCATTGGCGGACATTTTGTTGTGGCTGCGCTATGGCGCAGCTAGCTATAGCAGTCGGCCTTTTTACTGTGGTCGTGTCTTGCTCCATCTGAGGCGTCCGGCGGCCATCTTGGAGGCGATTTTGACTTCTAGTGCTGACTTATACGGCGCGCAGCACGGATCTCCTCACAGCTTTACCTCACAGCTTTTTTATCCTAATCCAAGCTAAGGATTAGGGTGAAAATAAATAAATAAAAATTTTGCTTTTAGAACCACTTTAAGTAATGTTCATCACCAAACCTGCCTCAAACTAAACCCAGGTATGTTAAGCTCATCCCTAGTGGAGTATGCTGTGAATAATCATTTTCGTTGATTTTATTAACTTTATTTGTAAATTATAATAAATATCTCTGCTATCCAAGTCCCGTGAGGAGCTTTGTAATTTTGCTTCTGTTACTTACATTTTTATTTAAAAATCTTGATGAAGCTTTTGGAACTCTTCACAATCTCATTTTTATCTAATGTAATAATAACTGATGTTTTATTTTAAAAAATAAAAATAAAATAGCACACAGAAGTTTTTTTTTTGTTTAGTCTACTGTATTTAGTGGTATTTTACCACAACTAGTTTTATTATACCAGTGCTCAGACATTCCCGAGTTCACTATATAAACACACAAGTGTGTGGACCTTTATTACTAATAATACGTAAGTAAACCATCCCTTGTATTTTCTTGTGATACTTGTGATTCTTCTGTCCCATAGCAAGCCAAATATACTGTGCAGTTGGTTAAAAGATATAACTTGTTGGTAGAAGTGTTTGCTTTTAAAATAAACTTGTCGTAAGCCATTAAGCTGTGCTGCCTTAATAGGTAATGATGTTCTTGTTGTCTTTCTAGGGTTCAGGATGTCTGGACATCTAAGCATTTTGGAGCAGCAGATAGAAAATCTCAAACAATGCCGGCTCTGCGGAGCAGGACAGGAGCCTCACGTCTGCATCTTAGCACCTTAGAGAGTTCCTTCACACTCAACCATAGTAAGTAGTTGGAGGATAGCTCACCACCTAAATACTCCCACTATAAGCTAGCAAAACATCCCAGTCAGCAAGGTTATGTAGTTTGGCATACGTTTTTCTTAATGCAAAACTTAGACGGGTTTGTGGGACAATTTATTGCATTTATTGACTGATCTTCCTTGTTTTCCAAGGTGAATGCAGGCATACACAATGGTATTTGCAAGGTATAGCCTATAGGGTGTGTGTGTGGTAGTTAAAGGGAAACTCTAATGACTTGTTTTCTTTCTTTTTTTTTTTTTTATACATTTCCAAACGTTTATACCTGCTTTTTGTTTATTGTTTATTGAATATTTTTGTTAAGCGTCAAATCATATAAGTATCAAAATGCTACCCGGGGACGGGACAAGGTGCCATTCGCCGTACATACAATAACAACAATAAAATCACAAACATCAAAACCGTTAAAACAAAAAAAACATTAAAACATAATAACATAAATCAAATAAAAATAGGAAAAAAAAACAGTAAAAGAATAAAAAAGCCCAGAGAAGAAAAAAAAACCCTATCAGCCCGTCGGTTTCCACCCCCTGTCGCACAGCCATCTACCCAGCCTCAGTCCACAGAAGGGTTTTCAGTCCCCTCCTGAACTGGAGCAGGTTTGAGATCTGCCTAAGAGCCAACAGCAGGAGGTTCCACTCTCTATGTCCCAACCTCGAGAATGTTCTAGATTAAAAAAGTGGGGGGCACTTTTTTAATCTAAACTTTGGGACCTCCAGGCGGAATTGAGTGGCCGCTCTCAATGAACGGCCAGTGAGATGTCTTGTCAATTTCGCCTGGAGGTAAGTAGGACCTAATTTATTGAACGCCTTGAAAACTAAGTTTAAAACCTTGAATCTGATCCGCTGCCCCACAGGCAGTCAATGAAGGGCTGCCTGGTGCCCAGAGGTCGGTCAGTGGCCTCTTAGATCGAGGGCTAACCTTACTGCTTGATTCTGGACTTTCTGTAGGGATTTGATCTGGGAGAGAGGTAAACCAGCCAGCAGCCCGTTACAGTAGTCCAGATGCGGAAGGATGAGAGCGCGCACCACAGCGATCCTGGCCTGATCAGTCAGATAGGGCCAAAAGCGGTGAAGCAGCCGCATTTTAAAGTGGCAAGTTTTATTTATTTATTTATTAAAATTCTTAAAAGTACAAAAAAAGTACAAAACGCAGTCAGTTACCCGTAGGCCTCGATGCGCCGAGAACAACAATACAGCAACAACCGAAAAAAACACACAGGCAGCGGAACAGATCAAATTTAAAATAGTTAGCAGATCAAATAACTATAAACACCTATGTAATTCCATAGGCTAGACTGAAAAGCTCAGTTTTTAAAAGCTTCCTGAACTTAAAAAGATCATTCTCAAGCCTTAATTTTAGAAGCAGGGAGTTCCAAAACTGTGCTTCCTGGACCGCACTCGTCCTCCCTCCGCATTTTTTCTTACAAAATTTAGGAATCACCAAAGTTTCCAAATTAGCCGACCTTAAGGTACGGTTGGGCACATACTTGGTGAGCAGAGCTTATATAGGCAAGACTAGAGACACAGAACCAAAGCCAAAGTTCAGCAGCCACTCTAAAACAGCACTGTGGAGGAGAGGCATGGCTTTAGTTCTGCATCTCTTGCACTGACTCCTAGCTCCCAACTGTCCCTGATTTTGAGGGACTGTCCCTCTGTCCTTCATTCCTCATCATTTGTCCCTCATTTTTGTCTGATCTATATGGGAGTGTACTTTTTATCTTTCAAAAAGTGTTTCCCAGTGCTAAACCTTTCATCCAATTTCTAAATTGCTGCATGTGTAAGTTTTAAAAGATAATATAAAGTAATAGAAGTAGTAAAAAAAAAAAAGCACTTGTGGGTTTACCTAATTATTTTGGCAGGGGGTGTGTCCCATGCCTACGTACCTTTTGCTAATAGGTGTCCCTCAATCCCTTCTCAAAAAATTGGGAGGTTTGCTGATTGTGCACAGAGCTGGGAGTGGCTGCATATAAGCTGCACATAAGCTTGTAGTTCAAAATGGGAGCGAGTACAAAGTGGTATTCCATAGGTCCTGGCAGACACAGAGGGAACCCACATACCTAATGTCGAACAACATGGCCAGGGGACAGTGTGAGGAGCAAAGACAGAATAAAAACTGAAAAAAAAAAAACAGCAAGAGCAAGTCCTGCTATCAGCATCTCATTTTACCAAAGATATTTTGACCTGGAGATTAACATTTGACAGTGTAATGTGTATAAAGAGAAAACAAAAAATGACTTATTTTTCTTTGATATGAAAAATTGTGCATTATAATGTAAACATTCCTTGTAATAGGAATGGTGTGTGACAGGTCCTCTTTATCTCTTTATGGAGAGATGCGGGGTCAATAAGACACCACATCTCTCTTCCAGGCTGGAAAGCATGAGTTCGGGAAAAAAATTCACAGATCTCATACTTTCAGCCACGATTGCGGCTTTGTTTACTTCCGGGTACCCGGGCGTGATAGAGATGACATGGTCTCTGTGCTCTTCTTTCGGCGGCCGATTCGTTCTCTGGGCCTCCGATGGCACAGGAGAGCCCGGAGAAGCATCGGATGGCGGTTGGAGGGTGATGTCCCCTCCCGCCGCCTGTAAGAATGATCAAGCAGCGGAACCACTATGATCGTTCTTATGGTGCACAGAATCGCCGCCTGTAAAAAAGGATATCTGAATGATGCCTGTAGCTGCAGGTATAATTCAGATATCCCCCACTGAGCAGGACGTCATATGACGTCCTATGGTACGGAAGTGGTTAACATTTGTACACTTTTTTTTTCTTCTAAATTCCAGCTCCCCTATGCACCAATATAGCATTCATGTACTTTTTTTGCAAAAATATCAAACCTTTACATTAAATCTACAGTCACTTACTTTTCTTGTCCTAATCCAGGTTTCCAGACGTTTACATTAGTAATGTCTTCTTCCTGATCAGACTTTAGGTCATGACACAGGAAGGAGTTGGCCAGCTGACCTTATTAGCACACACCCTGCATCATCCACTCAATCAGTGATCACCCTTCTCACTAAATACCCAATATAGAATCAGATTGCATAGTGTATGGCCATGTTTACACACCTAAAATTACTAGTTGCGCTTTCAGTGCCAATAATTGTTAACAGCACACCAAACACAGAAGCAAACACACATTTTGCCATGTGAAAAAACGAGGGGCAAAAGCTGCAAAATGCACAACCCACAAAACGGCAAAATGTCCCATAAGTCACATGTAATGCAGCCAACTGAAATCAACAGGATTTCACAGGAAAAACAAGACACAACATGTGTGCTCCCACTATACTATATGTGAATGGGGTCTGAAAGTGAAATTGGTGTGATAACACAAGAACAACGAGGCTCTATTCACATCTGTGCATTTCCTTGCATTTCAGAAATGCGCTGCACCAAAAATCGCAGTAAAAAACGCACTAAACTCCACTCTAAAAGAGAAGTTTGGAAGCTTCTTTGGGGGTGATTACTGTTTGTAGGGCAGCCCATTCAGGTGGATGAGCTGCTCTATGTCTGATGAGTTAAAATTCTCAAACGCCTCCCCCCTCACAAAAATACCCCCCAAAAAAGAATGCGAGTTCCCACTATGCAGAGTTGTGAATGGGGCTTGACAGCTGAGTGTTTATGTCCACTACCTCCTATGTACTTGTATAAAGATGACCATACACTATACAATCTGATTGTGTATTTAGTGAGAAGGGTGATCACTGATTGATGGCATTTCATTTAAAAAACGTGCACCTGGGAGTGGGTGGGTGGATGATGTAGGGTGTGTGCTGGGGTCAGCTGGTCAACTCCTTCCTGTGTCATGACCTAAAGTCTGATGAGGAAAAAGACGTTACTAATGGAAGCATCTGGAAACGTGGATTAGGACAAGAAAAGTAAGTGACTGTAGATTTAATGGAAAGCTTTGATATTTTTGCAAAAAAAGTACATGAATGCTTTATTGGTGCATAGGGGAGCTGGAATTTAGAATGTGTACAAAGGTGAACTTACCCTTTAGACCACTCTATAGCCACCTTATCTAGCAAGAAAGAATTTTATGCAGCCATTATAGGTTGGGGATAATTGGTTGCAGGAACAGGTGCCCCCCCCCCCCCCCCACCCATGGAGCGCATGCCTACCATGTCAAATGCAAAATTCCACTTTTATAATTAGATGCCAGTGTGTTTTTTCAACCTTTTACAAATGTATTCATTAAAGTGGTTGTAAACATCATACAAATATGAACAAAGCATATCCCTCTACAGTGTGTACTTGTCTCAATTAAGAGCACAAAGTGACATTTCTGTCTGCTATCAGCATGAATCACTTCTGACATGTTTTCCTCACCCCAAGAGAAAAGTGGTGACAGGGAAGGAGCTCGAGCTGATTGATAGCCTCAGCTCTGTTCATGTGTGCTGTGTGAAGGAAGGTGTCCCTCCCCCCAATCAGCTTGTAGAGCTCTCCTCACTGAGCTATGCAGAGTGTAACTTCAGCTATCTTCCCACCTTTTTTCTGACAGCTCAGACAAGCTTTATATATTCTAGAGTTTGAATAGATGTAGATAGATAAACAGGTACAACTTATGTAGGAAGATTTGTTTCATCTCTGTATATTACCTGAGGCCAGTCACTTCACTGGGTACATGTAAGGGTTTACAACCACTTTAAGTAAATGCAGACAGTAGAGTTTTTACTGATTTCTTTATTTTTAATATTTCACAGGTACAGGTGTCACAGAAGCAGACATTTTACATCAGGCATTGCTGGAGGGTAATTGCAGCACAGAAGTGTCTTTAACTGTCCTGGATACCATCTCCTTCTTCACTCAGACTTTCAGGGTAAACATAACTACATAAAGCTATTAGCATGCCTCGAAACCACATAAATGTTGGCAGGACATCTTAGCCTAATTCCTTAAGGCACAGTGCCTTGAGCATTAGTTACTCGAAGTTTGGAAAGAGGGACAAGGTTCAGTTATTGCAAAGAAATTGTTGGTTGTGGGGCAGGGATCTGTCAACATACTTCTTTTTTTATGCAGTTTTAGGCTTCATTTCCACTGGCGTTTTTACAGACACTTTTTTTTAGCCTTTTTTACAGCTTAAAAACGCCTGTCCATGTTTATTTTGTAAAAAAAAAGTATTTTTTTTTTGGTGGAGCTCAAAAACGCAGCGGTAGTGTTTTTGAGCGTTTTTGTGCGTTTTTGAGCGTTTTTTAATGTCTGGCGTTTTTACAGCTCTATTGCTGGAGCCACAGAACGCCCTGGTCCCGCGTTTTTTTTACAGCTCAAAAGCGCCTATGCCATTTGCAGCTCAAAAGCTGTAAAAAACGCTCAGAAAAGTGGCTGTAAAAACACCAGTGGAAATGAAGCCTAAAAGTAAAACTCTGAGCAAACTGCTAAATAATACACAGTTCAAACACACACAAGTTTGCTGTTTTATTTTCCAAAGGTTTAGTAAATCTGTAAGCTATTCTTTTGAGTTGCACACAATTTGACCCACTGAACATGCATCCAGGCAACACACTTATTTCCTGGTTCTACAACACAGTTTTTTTGTCACCTCTTAATCAAGTGAAACCCACCCACCTGGCTGGAGAGAAGGTGCTGCTAGCCCAAAATATAATTAATTTGAAAAATTGCTCCCAAGGGCCTATAGGCAGCTAGAAAACATTTGGACTGAATAGAATATATCAAAAAAAGTTATTTATTGCGTACAGATATATGGAAAAAAAAAAAACCTCATGAATTAAAAACTACACAAGCTCTGGTATGCATGGTATCCAAACATGAGATGTCAATGTTACAAATGCAAATAGCAAAAAAGAGTCTCTTGACGCTCAATTGTGTCACCTCTTAGCCTCCACCTTGCTCACTGGACAATAAATCATTGTTTCTGTTCACTTACCAGGAAGGTGATCCAGGCAGCAGTTGAGTGATCTTTCTTGGTGTGTGGTCTGGCCGAGCTTTGCAAGTCACAAGGAAGGCTGGAAAAAAATTGTATATTCTTTGAAAAGTTTATCACCTTAGTGTTTCAAACAGGGCTTTGCAAGTGATCCAACATAGTCGGACTCTTGTATATTTGCCGTAGTGTCCTTTATCACATGCCGTACATGTTGGAGTAGGCAGATAAAGAATGTGAAAGGGGCATCCAGGCTTACAACAATCATTATAACTAATATTAGGTGCAATACAGAGATTACATTTTTTGATTTTCGTTACTGTTTTTATGATTTTTTTTACAATTTTGGTGAGATTGGTCCTGCCAACAGGCTACTTTTCTATATAAGTTATTTACTCCACTTTGCTTTTTTTTTTTTTTTTTACAAATACAAAAAAAAAAAAAAAAGCTCCTATCTCTTCCTAAAGCATATCTACAGTATATACAGGTGCATCTCATAAAATTTAAATATCATCAAAAAGTTAATTTTATTTCAGTAATTCAAAAGGGAAACTCATATTTTTGAAGCAAAAGGACAGTCACGCAACACAGCTCATTCTTTCCGTAGTCACTCCTGAATTTTTACACACTGACAATAATTGTCAATAAACAGTTAAGAAAATAGAAGCCAATAAGGAAGGGAGGAGAATAAAAAACTTGGAGGAAGAGATTATGGGCATTTGAGAGAGAAGGGAATGGGAATTAGAAGTATACTTTTTCTCCTCTTCTTTGGTGTTTATTTTCTTCCTTTCCTGTTCCTATTTCTGTTAGTATATTATTGGTAAGATAGGAAGGGCTGTACTCGGCCTTACTTTCCTTATTGGTTGTACTTGGGTGATATGGGGATAATATAAATTGAATGTCGTAAACATGGGTAATTGTTTTTCACAGAAGTTATCAAAAATTCACATGGGGTAAGGTAAAAGCACAAACGTTCGATTTGATTTGTTGGCACAGGTAAATTTAGAGAACGGAAGATGGGAGTACCCGATTTAAAAAAAAAAAAACAGAAAGGGAAAAAGGGCTGAATAAAGGAAGAGGAAGAAAAGGGACACAAGGGGAAGACTGGGAAAAACAGGAGAAGAAAAGGGACAAGAGGGGAAGACTGGGAAAAACAGGAAAGGGAAAGAAGTTAGTTGTTTAGGAATTCATTTCCATTTGAAGAAATACCCCGTATATCGGCTTCTCCTTGTGTGTCGTGTCTTTATGTGTATATGTACAGGTGCATTTTATAAAATTAGAATATCATTAAAAAGTTAATTTATTTCAGTAATTCAATTAAAAAGGTGAAACTCGTATATTTTATATTGATGTGTTACACACAGAGTGATATATTTCAAACATTTCTCTCTTTTAATTTTGATGATTATGGCTTACAGCTAGTCAAAACCCAAAATACTGTATCTCAGAAAATTAGAATATTGCATAAGACCAATAAAAAAAAAGGATTTTTAATACAGAAATGTTGGCTTACTGAAAAATAGGTTTATGTACAGTATAGTATGCACTCAATCCTTGGTCGGGGGTCCTTTTGCATGAATTGCTGCATCAATGTGGCGTAGGATGGAGGTGATCAGCCTGTGTCACTGCTGAGGTGTTATGGAATCCCAGGTTGCTTTGATAGTGGCCTTCATCTTGTCTGCATTGTTGGGTCTGGTGTCCCTCATCTTCTACTTGACAATACCCCACAGATTCTTTATGGGGTTTAGGTCAGGCGATGTGCTTTAGAATTTCCTGGTAAAACACAGTGGACCAACACCAGCAGATGACATGGCTCCCCAAATCATCACTGACTGTGAAAACTTCACACTGGACCTCATGCAACTTGGATTCTGCGCATCTCAACTCTTTCTCCAGACTCTAGTACCTTGATTTTCAAATGAAATGTAAAATTTTCCACAATCCGTGATGATTTTGGGAGCCTAGTCATCTGCTGGTGTTGTTCCACTGGGTTTTATCAAGTCCAAAGCCAGCACAACTCTCTACCAGGAAATTCTAGAGCGCTTCATGCTTCCCTCTACTGACCAGCTTCATGGAGATGCTGATTTAGTTTTCCAGCATGACTTGGCACCTGCCCACACTGCCAAAAGTACAAATACCTAGTTTAATGATCATGGTATCACTGTGCTTGATTGGCCAGCAAATTCTCCTGACCTAAACCTGATTGAGAATCTGTGGGGTATTGTCAAGAGAAAGATGATAGACACCAGACCCCAATAATGCAGAAAAGCTGAAGACCACTATCAAAGCAACCTGGGCTTCTGTAACACAGGCTAATCGCCTCCATAGATGTAGTAATTCAGGCAAAAGGATCCCCGACCAAGTATTGAGTGCATACTATACTGTACATGGACCTACTTTTAGTAAGCCAACATTTCTGTATTAAAAATCCTTTTTTTTTATTGGTCTTATGTAATATTCACATTTTCTGAGATACTGAATTCTGGGTTGTTCACTAGTTGTAAGCCATAATCATCAAAATTAAAAGAGAGAAGTGCTTGGTATATATTACTCTGTGTGTAACGCATCTATATAAAATGGTTTCACTTTTTTTTAATTGAATTACTGAATTTTTGATAACTTCTGTGAAAAACAATTACCCATGTTTACTATATTCTATTTATATTATCCCTATATCACCCCAGTGCAACCAATAAGGAAAGTTAGACCGAGTACAGCCCAGTATTACCTTCCTACCTTACTAATAATATACTAACAGAGAGAGAGAAAGAGAAGAAAAAAAGTAGGAACAGGAAAGTACGAAAAAACAAAGAGGTGAAAAAGTATACTTCTAATTCCCATTACCTTCTCTCTCAAGTGCTCATAATCTCTTCCTCAAAGTTTTTTATTCTCCTCCCTTCCTTAATGGCTTCTATTTTCTTAACTCCCTGTCATATACTCTATATATACCGTGGACATTTTAAATTCTGACCATCTCTTTCAAAATTTTATAGTGTTTATCTTGTCCTCTATTTGGAATTTAGTATGTTTATTGACAATGATTGTCAGTGTGTTAAAATTCAGAAGTGACTACAGAAAGAATGATCTGTGCTGCATGACTGTCTTTTTGCTCCAAAGATATACTGTATTTTTCTGAAGCGCATTTATCAGTATTGCATTTTCTAGAATTAACAGGCTTTTCAAAGCTGCAGCAAAGAAAATTGCTGCCTATAGCAAACGGTTCAGATTTTTACTTTATTTAATATTCCTGCAGTTTTTAGAAATCATTGCCATTATCCCTGCCAGCAGTGAGGCTAGCTGCACACATGAGTCGTTTTCTTAGCACTTTCAAACACAGTTACAAAGGTTTCAATTGCATAAACCAGGGTTTCATGGAATCCTAGGGTTCCTCCAGTGGTTGCTAGGGGTTGCTTGAGCAATGACCAAGTTCTGCTTCTCAGATAAGTTCCCACTGACATGATTAATCTTTCAGCTATTTGTAAGGTGGTAATTCTTCACAATGACCACAAGTGTTAGGAGCATTCTTCTTACTGACCATCACACTAATGTATCATGAGTTGTAGATATAGTAATTTTTAGCATTGGTTCCCCAAAACCGGAAAGGTGTTTCAAGGGTCCCTGGCATAAACTATTGAATGAATTGGGGCAACCTACCAAAAAAGTTAGGAGCATGAAATTGTCCAAAATGTCTTATTATGCCTGACGCCCTAAGGCCGCGTACACACGGTCGATCCAAACCGATGAGAATGGTCTGAAGGGCCGTTTCCATCGGTTCACCGCTGAAGTGGCCTGACGGTCTGATGTGCGTACACACCATCGTTCCAAAAACCGATCGGGTCAGAACGCGGTGACCTAAAACACTCGACGTGCTGATCTTTAAATCTATTTCTTTCCTTTTTTTGTAGACTCAGCTCCTGAACTCAGATTGTCATAACTCACTGATGAAGAAAGTGTTTGATATTTATTTGGCTTTTCTGAAAAATGGACAATCAGAGATATGTTTGAAGCATGTCTTTGCATCGCTTAGATCCTTCATCAGCAAGGTAGGTATGCTCACCATCACAAAGTCACACGTGATATGAGAACAATGACTGGTAAACATTATACAGTATATCAAGGGAACAAGTCAATTTAATTCCTACAGCCCCAGCATTTTGATTAAGCCTTTTTAGTACACCTCGCTAAAACCTGTCTGGTCATTGTCATTGGCTCCCAAGCCCTACCCTGCAGAAGCCTTTTTTCCCATACACTGCACTGATTGAGGCCAACTGTATATAATACATGGTATGCAGTTTGGAAAAAGTGGCTCTGTTATGTTAAAGGGGTTGTAAAGGTACACCTTTTTTTCCTAAATAGCTTCCTTTACCTTAGTGCAGTCCTCCTTCACTTACCTCATCCTTCGATTTTGCTTTTAAATGTCCTTATTTCTTCTGAGAAATCCTCACTTCCTGTTCTTCTGTCTGTAACTCCACACAGTAATGCAAGGCTTTCTCCCTGGTGTGGAGTGTCGTGCTCGCCCCCTCCCTTGGACTACAGCAGAGTCAGGACGCCCACTAACACACAGATCCTTTCTCTATCTGCAACATAGAGAGCGTCCTGTCTCCCCTGTAGTCCAAAAAATTGTACCTTTACAACCCCTTTGAGCTGTATCTGTTCTATACACCAGCGGTTTCAGATGTGAAGTTAGCCAAGGGGCATAAAGAAATTATTTGCATGGCTCCACCCACAAAACTGAAAGGAGATATAATCTCCCTATTTTTGGCATATGAGATGTGAATATGTTCTATTCTACAAAGGCTCTACTGTGCTACACGCTAATCCAGTGGAGGGATTTGGCCCACTGCACTAAAACCTCTAAGCCTATATGCAGAAATGTCAGGAGTCCAATCACATTTTTTCCATAACTACACAATGTTAAAAAATACCCAGTTGTAACATGTTATTATAAGTATCCTTGTTTAACAAATTCAACCTTCTTTTGATAGTTTCCATCAGCGTTCTTTAAAGGAAGAGTGGATATGTGTGCAGCATTTTGCTATGAAGTTCTCAAATGCTGCACTTCAAAACTCAACTCCACCAGAAACGAGGCATCGGCTCTCCTCTACCTTCTTATGAGGAGTAACTTTGAGTTTACCAAGAGACGGACATTCCTGAGGACACATTTACAAGTGAGTCATTAGAGAGAGATTTTGTTGATTCCATTAAGTCCATCCTCTTTCAGCCACATGACTAGAGCCAAGGCCTGATAAGGTTAATAGGAAATTACTGTAGTATTTTTAATTAACTACATGTTATTCCAAGCAGCGGGAGGGGACGTCCACCGAGAGGCCCGTGCGACCAGCCGGCACATCCGACGGCTGGCTGGAGACACGAACAAAGCCGCTTCAATTGTGTCTCAGAAACAATGTCATGACATCACGTCCGGTTTACAGAAGACTTAAAGCAGAGTTCCACTCAAAATTGGAACTTCCGCTCATCGGATTCCCCCCCCCCCTCTGGTGCCACAGTTGGCACCTTTTGGGGGAAGGGGGGACCTTATCGGCCGATGCACCCGACTGTGGGTGCCGACATCGCTGGACTCCAGGACAGGTAAGTGCTGCTTTAAATGCGCCAAATTTAAAAAAAATACAGCATTCAAAACAGCCAAACTTGGCATTGTGAATGCTTTTAAGTGA